>NC_135180.1:21884793-22117293 GCF_041146795.1 Maylandia zebra
CGAGAGGATAGTGGATAGTTAACTAAGATATCGGACTTAGGTCCATTGGCAGACTCCACAAATTACAGCAAGGACTGCACTGGACCTAAGACTAGACCAGTGAGGATGGAGACTCGGCCTGTTAGATTTTCAGTGACGTAGGAGTATGCTTGCTGCTCTTCTTACTGTGCAGCAGTGCATATAAGGATACCTCTTCAATTTCAGTTGAATTTCCTCCACAGAATAGAGGTGCCATTTTTTTTTCAGGATTTGCCTGGTAATTTCAGAAGCCAGAGGTACATATACTGTATGATGTTTTAATCATTAAGCTGTAGTTTGTGATTATTACAAAGCACTTTGCATGGTTTAAATTTTCTGTTAAAACCTCCATTGTTGCCTTAGTGCCTTTCAAATATTTGCAAAGCTAATTGCTCAGACACCCCCCGCTGTTGCCACAAAGTATTAGATGTCCACAAAGCCCCAGATAGCACTGGCCATCCTGTCCAAGAGTTTTGCTTTCTGTGCTGTTTGTGTAATTCGGTCTTTTCATCAATTCAAAGTCCTTATTTATCCTGATCGTAACATGTTCTTTCCTTGAGATTAATGCAGTTATGCAGTGTGGCAAGAGCCTGATATTGAGACTAGGCCTAGTTCCAGAACAAAAATAAATTACGGCGCATCTGCGATAACTGCTTATCACAGTCATGTGGACACCTAAAAGCAATCCTCGTCTGCCAAAAAGTGGTTATCGCTGACTTTATGTCTGCAGCTGCTTTTTTATTTTATTTTATTTTTTTATCAAGAGCAAACAGACTTAACATTCACATACACAAAACTTTATTTCTGTGGGAACAGGAAGGTTGCGTGTTTGTTACATTTTAATACTTCTTTAACACTTCAAAGCGAAAGTAGCATTTCCACTATACAGCTTAACAACATGTGGCATGTATGGGATTACAGGCGATACAGTAGTGCTACTTAAATTTGTATGTTCTCAATATTTCTAATCTTCTTTTTGAAGCCCATATATTTGAAAACTAGATCATAACTGATACGATTCACAGACTGGTTCATATATAACATGATATATGCAATTATTTTAAGAAAAAATTATTGATGTTGCAAATTCACTGAGAGTGTAATTTGTGCGTTTGCATCCCCGTAGAACTCAACCCGATTGAGATGGAAACATTCATTTAGTAATTTGTGTGAAACTACTCCCTGTTACCATGTGTGCCACGGTCCTATTTACTTATATGTGCACAGAAATGTTCTTACCCTGCACAAAAAATAATAATAGTACATGCAAAAATTACCATCAGATTCATAAAACATTGCCCTCCAGCCAATTTTGTTCTTATCACAGCGCAAATGTTAGTGAATCAGAATCTGCTTCAGGTCTACATGCTGCCATGCTCTTTGTAAGGAAGAAGTTCACTTCAAGGTGAAGTGGAGAAGGCGGGGTGGATGTTGTAAAAGATAATTGTGGTGTCTGAGGAGAAAGAAAGAAATGGCGCACCTTTGCAAAGTGTTTTCTACAGAAGTGATGATAGTTTAAAAAAAAAAAAAAAAGGGTAAGGCTCAGGTTGAAATAATAGTGCTGAATATCATTTGCCCTGAGACGCTCACTGTGCTACAAGTAAAATACATAAAAAAGTTTGACAAAAAAAAATACTGATAATACTGGACTGTAAGTGAAAGCATCCAGCTTGAATGATAATATAAAGTAAGTTAATGCTAATGTTAATGTTAATATCTTACTTCTATCCATTTCATTCTCATTATGAGGATTTTGGCTCATGGTGATGGGGAAAACTGTAACTAATAACCAAAGAAAATAGAGAGAGATAACAATATCCCCCCATCCATCTATCAGTTATCTTCCACTTATCTGATGTCAGGTTGCACTGCAGAGGATATTGCAGACAACCTTCTCCCCAGCCACATTTTCAAGCTTTTGCTGGGGAATCTCATTGCATTCCCAGGCCAGATGAGAAATATCAATTCTAGCGAGTTCTGGGTCCAGGGTCTCTAACCTGTTGGGCGTATCCGGCGCACTTCCAAACTAAATTTTGTAGGAATTTAAACTAAATTCCTGCCCTTGCTTGTCATTACCAGAAATACTAGTCAGTTAAATATATTATTTTAGTTTATTATCGTATTAGTGTACAGTGACAGTAATCAGTTCAAAGATGTTACCATGCCACCGACCACTTCCCAACACTGCAGCCCTGACAGGCAGTGGCAACTTGCCCGTTTCACTCTCTCTGTGAATAAGACTGAAGAAGCTTCTTGGATGAGAGGTGAAACATCTTCAAGCAACTTAAAGAAGTTCAGACACTTTTCTTTCCAAGCTCCTTAGACTCAGTGAGAGATGGTTGGGTGATGTCCTTATCAAAACTGATTTTGACCCACCATGCAATACAATCTCAGTGGCAACAGCTTTTCTTTTCAGTATGACAATGATCCAAAAGACACTGCACATGCAGTAAAAGCACACCTGGATAGGAAAACACAATGGAACACTATCAGCCCTGGATTGGTCTCCCCAGAGTCCAGGCGTCAACATTACTAAAGCAGTGTGGGATCATCTTGACAGAGAACAGAACAAAAGGCAGCCAACATCCAAAGAAGAGCTGTGAATGTCCTTCAAGAATCCTGGAGGACTATTGCTGAAGACCGCTTAAACAAATGAAAAGGTAGTTGCCTAAGAGAATTCAGTTGAAGGTGGACAAACCCCATAAACTGTTTTTGCTTTTTATAATGTTTTTCAGTTTCTATTTGCATGTCTTGATAAATTGCTGCTATTTTCCATTTTCCTAACAAAATACAAAGAAATGAAAAGATTCAAGAGTCTCAAGAGTATGTTCTAATTTTTGGATTAGTCACCCAGTTTATTTTATTTTCTCTTGTTTAAATTACTAGCAAATGAGTTCCTAGAAGCATCCAAAGCATTAACATATGCGATATGGTAAGTTAAACTTTAAATTTCCAATAGCTTCATGGACAAAAATAAAAGCACATGCCTTTTTTTTAAGGAATAAGTACATTCAAAAAATGCTTTAGGCTCTCACCTTTCATTAATTTTTTTCGGTGTACCAATTTTTTTAGTCGTTTTACAGCAACTATAAAAAGCTGCAGTGTTTGAATTCTACACTGAGACTGCTTGTTAATATTAATTGGTTGCTACCAATCCAAGATTTTACTGAACTGTGCAGAACCCTTAAGTCTCGTAATGAGTAACTTGCTGGTGAGATTATGTATCATATCACTTTGCCTGCTTTACATGTAAAAGTTTAAATGTTAAAAGATGTTGTGAAAGCAAATCTCATGCAATCTGCTCAAAACAGAAACAGCACAGGACCAGAGGAACCCGACAGTCTACAGTGTTTGGGGCCAGGTAGCTGGCTCAGGATTGGCAAGAGCAATCTTACAGACGACAGCTGCTTTCACAAAGTTGAAAGGCTCTTTACAGTGTTGTTTGTTCAGAAGAACACACAAAATATCCTAAATACATTCAAAGGTGTATTTCAATATTCTGTTAGATATTTTAATACAAGCACTCAGCAGGTATTATTTGGTGAAAAGGTTCAAGGTTCAAGGTTCTTTATTTGTCACATGCATAGTTATACAAGTATAACACACAGTGAAATGTAGTTATACTTGTATAACTACGTCCTGCGTGCAGTGAATTTGACGCGTTTTTTGACCACTTATAATGACTCTCTTACCTGTCTGAAAGATATACTCTATTTTATTAACCAAACTGGTCACAGAGGGTGGAATTTAAAGTATATGAGCTATTTAAGGCAGCACAGAGAGCGTGGATGTTTTTGTTTATAAGCAAGCACCAACTATCAGGCCAGCAGTGGGAACAGTCTCACGTACTGTATCTAAGTAAGTAGAGTGGGAAAATAAATAAGATTAGACAGCACAGGGCATCTGCAGGGTACACACAGACTGGTGCCCTAGAGCACTGCTTACACATCCTAACGGGAGCATGTTTCCCTCCCTTCTACTTCTCATTGCTTCTCACTTAATCCTTCTTTACCCTCTCCCTGGGTTTTGGTTTTCCTTTGCCCTCTGCTGGTACCTTTTCTTTATAATTCAGCTGACTTCTGAGCTCAAGAAATAGAAAAACACAAAGAAAGAGGCGTAGTTTTTGGTGTTGTTTTTCACTGTACTTAGTTGCATAAATATGATCACAATGTGGGGATAGTATGCTTCCATCTCCAAGGTCAATAATAATTGAGGCCAGAACCAGTGTGTGAACCTCTCAAAAATATAAATAATCTAATCATTGCAGTGAGCAGACCCTATTAAAATTCCTAACAGTGTGTACTTTGCAATGTCCTGATCACTAAAGATTTTAAAGGATGCCAAAATAAGAAACTTATTTGAAGGGCACAAAAAGCATCTGCAAAAAGATATGTCCTCTACACACCAGTTGTTGCAAGCAGGTGTTAAAAGTCTGTAGAGAAACCTGATGAAGAAACTAGATTCAGTAAAGACGCTAAAAAGAACACAAGCCTGAAAAAGAAAACATTGGCTGACATGTCCGGTTTGCTACAGGTGACCTGGATGGATGTTTCACCATGTTGTCAGGGCAAGCAAGGCGAGCACTGCTGGCCAAAACTCCACCTTCTTTTTTCATTGATATTTTCATTTTCATTTTTCCTGCTGTATATATTGACGGTTCACCATGTCAACCACTGCTCAAGGCTTTTAATTCAGCTGTTTTGTTTTTTGATTTTTTTTGTATTATTTATATATTTAATATGCTAAAAAGAAATATCATCAGGATGTGGGCCTGTGTTTTTAAACTCATGCACAACTGTTTTTTCATAGATATGTGGTTCTCAATGGACAGCAACTACAATATGTGATTTGTAGAATATGATACTGGACACTGAACAGATATTATAATATTATATTAAATATATAAAGTATTTAAAATTAATTCAACCAAAAGATATGTATTAATAATGGGGAACATTTTTCTGCAGAATAACATATGTACTAAATGTTTTCATGGTGTTTCATTGCCTTTTATCCTAATGAAATAGTTTGAAAAATTCATCAACCGCTTATCATTGTCAGCTAATAGGAAATAATAGGAAAACATTTATGTAAGATTAGATTGCAGAAAGGTGAAAACCTCCATGAACAGTGTAGACAGTCAGCATGAATAGTATGTTTTAATCTGATCTAATTTATCTTGAATTGCTAAATATTAGAGAAAAACGTTTTTGTTTGTGATTGTGGATGGGAGGGTGGTTAGTCTCTGCTTGGCTATCTGCAAAAGTAACTGCATGCCACTTGGTTTCATGTTGTATTATTTTAAGGAAGGCAACTTCACAGCAACACTTGAACATAGAATAGATTCACATTTTCACATTCCCGTTAAATATTCTGTTCATCAAAACAATGTTAAAATAAAATATTGAATTATAGATCACACACTTAAAGTTATTTTAAATTTAAAAGTAATTTTTCCTGTAAGTAATGTTACATAAAATCAGCAAACATGCAGAAAAGAAAACAACAGTAGAAACAGTAGCAGTTTTCACACAAAACCTCCATTTGAAAGTAACACCGAACCAGATATGCAGCTTTGCCTTTGGCCGTAAGCAAGGGGGTAACACTGACTGATGACAGTCATAACCCAGCAACAAAGAAAAAACAAAAACAACCTACCAAAACAATTAAAGGACAGGACAATAATTGTTGGCTTTAAATTAGCTGAAGAGATAAAGCGAGTTAGATCCAAATGGGGATTTGAAGTAGATTTCTGTCAGCAGAAGTGGCAGCTTGAAAGGTTGTAGAACCAATTAGTGTGTGAGTGAGGAGGAAAGAGGAAGTGAAAATGGAGCTTAGAAAGTGGAGGATGACATAAACATTAATCTAGACAGGTATGTGGGAGTAAAAACACTGCTGAGGGTATTGTAAAATAGGATGCGCTTTGCAGTGGATGTGTTTATTTTGTGACTATGACAAATCTGAAGGCAAGATAATATTTTAGCAATATTGTAGTCAACCGAAGATGAATGCAAAGCACACATCAGAGTAAACAGACTTTCATATCCCAGAACCATCTGGGGTTCAGTCATATTTCCTACAGCATGATTTTTTGGCAAGCTGCAGTTTTGCTTATAGCACAAACTCTCTAAATCAGTTTAATAGATAATTATAATAATAATAATGGATTGGATTTATATAGCGCTTTTCAAGGCACCCAAAGCGCTTTACAATTCCACTATTCATTCACTCTCGCATTCACACACTGGTGGAGGCAGCTACAGTTGTAGCCACAGCTGCCCTGGGGCAGACTGACAGAAGCGAGGCTGCCATATCGCGCCATTGGCCCCTCTGGCCAACACCAGTAGGGTCAAATGTCTTGCCCAAGGATACAACGACCAGGACAGAGAGCCCGGGAATCAAACCGGCGACCTTCTGGTTATAGATGCGCTTCCCAACCCCCTGAGCCACGGTCACCCAAAGATAAAGAAATGTTTCATAAACTGTAACACATCAAGTGTTACAACTGGACTTGAATGACAGAGAAATATAAAGTTGCTTGCACATGATAATGAATTGTGGCTTGTTTGTGATTGCGTCTATATTACAGCTTTGTGGAAATTGAACCATACCCCTGTACTGATGACACTTCATTGCCTCCAAATACAATATTCACTTACCTTTAAAATAGTGTAATAATAAGTCTTTTGTGTGTTTTCCTAGTTTATTATTTATTTATTTGTTTATTTTATTGAGGTGCATGATATATAACATTAACAGGTTAGTAGAATTGTACTATCAGACAGGATTGTGTAAAGGCACACATATCATTATATGTGTGCCTTTACACATGGACACATGGAAATTTATGCAGCATTAAAAGCACCCAAAAGTACAGGTCAGATTTTAGACTTTGGAACTACCGATGAATCCAGTGAGATTTGGAGCTCCTTTGTGGAGACAGGAGAACCTTACAGAAGTACAACCTTCAGTGCATCACTTCAACCATCAGGCCTTTTTGTTAGAGTTGGCAGAAAACCCATTCTTCACTAAAAGGCACATAACAGCCCCCAGGGAGTTAGCTAAAAGACATCTGAACAGCTCTCAGACCATGAAAAGCCAAAGCCGCAGGTTTGATGAAACAAAGGTGGCCTTTGGTCACAGTTCCCAAGGGCATGTGTAGAGGACAATCAGGCACCAAGAATCACCTCATAGGATTTTTTCCCCCCCACAATTGCTTTGTCTCATTCTGAAAGCTTTTTAAGTACAACTGTCAGAGCTGTATCATGGGACAAAACAAGTCTATTGTGTGTCTGCAAGCAGTAGTCGATCTAGTTATTGTTTCACCGAACTGAAAAATGCCTCTAATTGTTTTTCAGTGCTTTAACAAAAATAAGCTTTGTTCTTCTTGCTGATACTGATTGCTTATTGTACAGTATACGGGTGAGTTTTGTCCAGCTGAATGACATTCAGTATCACACTGGTATTTTTAGATTCTCATTTTAAACTGGGAGACAATTCATGAGAAAATTCCATGCTCTACAGTATATTAATTACAGATAGGCATGAACAATAGTATTTGAATCCTAGCTCCAAGATTAATGTTATCATCTTATTAATGAGCCACTGGCTGGCCCATTAATAAATGACAACTAATGTGGCTGCAGGATAATCGCTAATAGTTAAACAGCTAACATTAACATTTGCACCGGTCTGGCTAATAACTGTTTAATACTTTAATCTTGTTGAAACATGAGCTCCACTGACCTCCTCAAAGTGTCCTTCAGTGTTGTGAATGGTGACTACTTCAGCTGCTAGTGAGGGGAGGGGCTTTGTGCGTCCTGTCCGCAGATGCTGTGTGAAATTGTGTCAACTGGAAGAGGTGAAGATGGCACTGTTGGTGTGTTACTGCTGCAAATAAGTAAGCCAAGAAAATAAGCCAAGATTTTTTATTTACTTATTTATTTATTTTTGCACTGATTAGTATCTGAGTGTTGGCTTCTTTTTTTGACAACCATGATTTACAGTGAAAATCATGGTTGTCAGAATCAGTCATCCATATGTAACACGTGCACTTCTTCAGCAAAAATCAACAGATTGCACCTCCAAATAGCTTAAAATTCCACAATTTGTCATATTTTTGATGGACATCTGTTTCTCTTATTAATAATGCATATATGATGTCTTCCCTCACAGGGGACCAGGGAAGAAGTCTCCTTCCATGGTGCAACCATGCCCTAAAATAACTTTTCAGTGTCCTCACGGCTAGCATTCATGGTGTATAACAAATGATGTTGTGGCTGGTGGTTGCATACTTACCAACATCATGCTAAAAAGTGCTCCTCTCATATTTTATTCAGAACAGTGGAAGGAACTTGGTGGAAGTTAACATTATCCAACACAGTTACATAATTTTGTATTCCCACCCTAGTGGGAGACACTAGGGTCTCTTTAGGTCAGGTTGGGTGTTATAGGGATGTGTAGAAGTACCAGCCATAAACATGGCAGAATACATTGGTCTGATATGTCAGTCAAAATGGTATCCATCAAAGCTCAGCTGAGAGGATGCAGTAATGTTTACATGCTGTATGTCTGTATGTCTGTCGCTAGCATGAGCCTGTTGTCACTGGAAAATGGATGGATGCAGACCGAAGAGGTCAATCGATATAGTTCAATATATAGATAATAGTTCATGCTCACAACAAGGTTTGCAGATTTTTTTATATCCACTTTTACTTCTGTGTGAATGGTCCTGGTAACTTTTACACCGATAAACAGTTCTTAATGCCCTTAGTCACTTGTCAGATGCAGCACTTATTCCACTTCAGCCGTCAGGGCCTCTACTCCAAACACTACCAAGATGATGTTGTGTGATCTGGTAGGAAGGCTTCTGTCCCCCTTGTAGCCTGAAAGATTGTCGCATTTGAGGGTTTATCATAGATCACCATGTCCTTCTCACATCATGTCAGCAGGCTACAATCTAAAGATTAACCTAATGATGTAGTATTCCCAAACAGATTGTTCTCCACCTTAGCTTTGATGGATAAACAGACCATTCTTGTGTTAGACTAACGCCGGTCAGCACACAACGGTGAACTATGGAGATAGATATTCTTACTTTTCATACTCTGTATTTCTCTGGTAAGTGGTTAACCTCATGAACCTGTTGTAATATGCATTAGTTCGTGCTCTTCATACCTTTACCGTGTCACTGAGATCACTGCTCTTCTTTCTCTTTAAATTTTAAAAAACTGTTAACTGAACAAAGTCATCCTCAACTAAAATAATAGGGATCACTCCATATATTGCCACTTTTGCAGCTGTTTCCCAACCTGCCAGTACCCCCCTAACTTTTTCTGCTAATGTTTCTGCATTTTGTTCTTTTGGTGTGTTTTTTTTTTTCCTATTTATCTGCTTCTCTGATGTCTTTCTGTTGTTTATCTTGATGATGTTGCCTCTTAATTACATGTGTTATGTTTATATAATGTCCATATGCTTGTATGTGTGTTCTTATGGTACATAACTAGTGGTTAGTTAAAATGGTTTCAAATTTGTGCAGGTGCCCTTTTAGCTGTTGATATTTCTGCCATCAAATGTTCTTAACATCTTGTCAGGTTTTTTTTTAAAACAAAGGTAAATAAATATAATAGTTAAAAAACACAAAAGAAACCAAAAAATTGGTTTCAATTCTACCAAGAAAATCGATGTGTTAGACTTGTTAGATAAATCCACACGAAGTTTGATGCTCTAACTGCAGCCAAAGATGGCTAAGTACCTACTAAGGAATGCACTTAGCAAAACACTTCGAAGGTCTGTTTTTGCTTTGAACTGGAGTACAGTGTCTGAGGAAAGATATTAATTTTACATTTCCATTACAAGATAAACCTGTATCAAAATCTTGAAAACTTAACCTCATATGTCATCCTGTAGCTTTTTATTTCTCAGTCGGCAAACCCTAAATGTATACAACATTAATAAAGTATTTCTTTCCTTTTGCATATTTTGCAGGGCCCATTCTTGGCCTTTGTCACTCACAGCTAATGGATGTCTTTACCCAGTATGCCTACAATGACAGTTTCTATGACAATGGAACATGGAGCTTCAACGATACAGACCAAGAGCAGAAGCACCCCTACAACTACTACGCCATGCTGCTTACTCTGCTCATCTTCGTCATCGTCTTCGGCAACGTGCTGGTGTGTATGGCTGTGTCCAGGGAAAAGGCTCTGCAGACCACCACAAACTACCTGATCGTCAGCCTGGCTGTCGCTGACCTTCTGGTGGCCACACTTGTTATGCCCTGGGTTGTCTACTTAGAGGTAGGATTGTAGAAATTCACGCACACACACTCTCTTTGCCCATATTCGAAGAGACATATAGCCTGACATGACCTATGCAGCAGACATGCTCTTTTATTTCTTTTTCTTAAACCTTTTTTTCCCCTCTGTGTCTCGGGTTTTCAGAAAGCAGAAAATTGCCATCTTAAAAAGCAGTATTTAGTTTTCTTTTTAAATCATTCTTTTTAGAAAGGGGTTAAAAAACTGGAAAGGGCAGGACTTTAAGTGAAATTGCATGCCAGTAAAATAATCTTGGTGAAAAGGATTTGAGCCAAACAGTCACCCACAGTTAACTACAGGTCACAGGCTCAAGGTGATACAAAGGTGAAGACTAATGTGTTCACATCAGTCCTGCAGTGGATAAAGGCCTGTAATGTAGTCCCACTATGTGACAACAGCAAAATGTCAGAGCAGTCTATTTGAACAAGAGCTGGATGTTAGGCTATAATTCACCCAAATACTGGGCTACATCCTTTCTCATTCAGAGAACTGCTGCATTTGTTTTTTAAATGAATTATGGTACATCATTTAAATATGACACATCGGAATCACGTTTTTAAAGAGAAGGCAGACTTCGATGTTTCATAATAGCATGCACATCCTGCCAAGTGAGTGGGATGTGGTCGGTCTTTTTGAAAAATCTTTGCCCATCTCTGGAAGCTACCTCCTTCATCCTGCGGTTATTTCTGACCATTAGGCTTCAGGTCACGCTGTCTGATGTAGGAAAAAAAAGCAATCTAAGACTGCGGGGACTTTAATCCCCCCATGTTTCTCAGAAACTCTTGATGATTATCACTTTAACCAGATTATAGTGCATTTAAAGAATTTCATAGCCCAACTCTGTCCGTATGATCTGGGCATATTTTTTCAAATAAACAAAAGAATACTTTTGTGGTCATTGCCAAAAACAATCAGATTCAAGCTCGTTCATGCATAAAGTATCCAACCTGCACATTCTGTTTGTTTTTATCCAAATTATTTACTTGTTGTCTCTGTTGATTTGGCCAGCTGGATACATGCAGAGGGAGCCTACATCAAAGCGGATCGCATAAGTGGGAGATGAATTGTAATCAGCAACGTATCAAAGCCCACAAATTACAGCATAAAACTTTATCAATAAAAGATAGCATTTGATATCAGAAAAGTAAGTCTTTGATGGTGTAAAGAGATTTAACTGAACAAGTGTGCGTTACTAAGTGTAACACATTTGAAGTACGGCGAACACTAAAACTACTCCGGATCTTTCATCAAATATAAGTCACAGCATGCTTTTGGACAAAAATCTGACTGTTTGCTGTTCCTTTATAGGATCTGTTGTGTGCAAACATAACATCAGATTACAAAACACTCACCGAGTAGTTGGCTGCTCTTGTTTCTCCTGATGCCCCACACTTAGTTCTGGCTCTACACATCATAAATGTAGTTTGGCAAAATTATTCATGTAAATCTATAGGAATCAAAGTCTAGCTCGATAGGATTATTATTTTACTTAGCTAAATGTTTGGCGTCTGTGTTTTCCATTCAATCTACATCTCTTACAGTTAAATGGGGGGGGAGACCCACATGAGCAGATTGGTGCATTAAGAAACAGATTTCTTCAATTTTATAGCCATTTAATCCAAACAGGCTAATAACAGCAATTTGGAGAGTGAAGTCCTCCTTAGAATAATATGCTGGGAAGCAAGTGCTGGCTGTTTGTCAAAGTCAAAAGGGATTACTTCCCAGCTTGTGTTTAGAGTGGGATGCTCATCTGATTCTGGTGTGTCCCTCCAAGGCTGTCAGGCCTCCTACTAATGTGAGATGGGATAAAGTGAGACGCTAGTAGTTGGTCCGCTAGAAATCCTTGAAAATAGGAAATTATTTGGAACTGCTGCACAGTTCACATCATTTTGAGGTAAACACCAGACAGTTTCATAATCTCTGGATTAGCGTGTTGAGTGAAGATGGCCTTATATGTTCAGAGCTCACAACGGAGGAATTTAGGCAGAGATTTGTCAATTATTCAACTCATGTTCTTCATAACATCTTTCTTCCATCACGGACACCATCTGAAATTAGGCTTCGTTTCAGATGATTAAAACAAACAAACTTCATGACAATACTTACAATATTGTTTTTGTTTTATTCTGTTTTTTGCTGAACTCGGAGAGGCCTTTCTTCAAGCCTCATCTTTCCTTTTTGTTCCTATTTTTCTGTATTCATGTGTAGGCACTGAATTTTTTTAGAATGCCACTGACTCAGGTCATCATGTAACTCGCGTATTAACTCGTGTTAAGAATGTAACAGCATGAACTACAGTGGGAACATAGTCACAGAGTGTGGGCAGGTTATTCAACTTGCCCTTTATTATTAAATACTAAATTTGCATTAATTAGTGCAGGTTTTGCTTTCTGCCTAGTGTGACTGATTTAGAAAGCGTACGGAGGGAACATTTTGCATAACTAGAAGTTGAGAGTTAGTTTAAAGTAAGGGTGAATAAAACGTGTATATAGTAGAATATTTGCTTTCAAGGTGTTGCCTCATGTCTTTATAGCATCCACACAGCAGGCAGATGTTTGAAAACTACTGCAAACCAAATGGCTCATAAATGTAATCAGTGGAAAATATTCATCATGCCAACAACTAAACCTGTTAGTCTATTACCTTGGAGTGCATAATTGGCGATCAGCTACAGTGACCTGGTCAGAGCCATGAATTTAATGAAGGCTATGAACAGTGTTGCACAAAAACTGCAGGAATAAACACCCGCCTTACCTGCGGAGGCAGCTAATGCTGTAGTTTAAATCCTGTTTAAGGCTTTGTAAAGAATATGCTGTCAGGCATTGTGGCTGATATGTGTACAGAATTTCAATTTGGAAACCAGAGAAAGTTTGTAGAGTAGAGTGATGGCTCCTGTTGTATAGGGGTGGGCGATAGAAACGATATAAATTTGGCCAACGATAGAGATTTTGACTATATCGCTCTATCGCGATAGCGCATGTTGATGATGTCATCAAGCTGCGCCTGTTTTGGTCAAAAGCATCGCAGCGGCTAAAACCATTATCATCTGCAAATTATGGCGGGCGACAGTCATAGCAAAGAGATGAAGCACTTTTGAAATATGGGGAAAGCCAAAAACTGCGCTTCCTCCACTTCCGTAACATTGATACATTAATGTTGAATTCTCTCGCAGCTGTTCTATTCCCATGTTGTTGCAGTATATTAATAACTAACCTCGTATTGTGGATGAATAATCTCAGTTGTTCTCCTGACTGAAGTACAGCATCCTGCTATGCGATTGCATTTGTCCCTAACCACCAGAATCCTGCACGTTAACTTTTATCGAGTGGAAAAAAGTTGGCATCCATCCTCCAGCTTCACTGTGCTAATGTTATGCTAACATAGCTGTGTCGCTAGCAATCACGTAGCACAACATTATATACCAGGTAGTCCAACTTCAGTAACCCTACAAACTAGGGGTGGGTTTTTATAATCGATTTATTGATTAAAATCGATTCTGGCTTGGATAATGTAAAATCGATTCATTAAAATCCTGAATCGATTTTTTTATATAAATTTATTTTGCCCGAAATGCCAGAATCTCAGGTGAAATCTCACAAAATTTCAACAGCCACCAAACAGCTAAGACAGTAAATGAGAGCAGGAACACGGATTCTGCACAAAGACTTAAACACACAGCGCAACCCGCGGATCAGAATCAGTTAGATGTTGCCTTTCTCACAGTCGGGGCTGAAAGCCGACAGCTCGCTGATTCTGATCTGTCGGCGGGTCTGCGCTTTGTGTTTTTCCGGCCTTTTATGTGCTGATTCTAAAGCTGTTAGTTTGATGTCTCTCTAAACAATATTGACCGAACCAGCAGCAAAAGAAGATCCAAACTATGCTTCACATAAACATCGTCATGAATTCAGTGTACTTTTACTGTTATGCTTCGACCACGATGCACAGCTGCCCCCCCCCCCCGCTCTGTACTTCAAGAACAGTTTCCCGTCTAAAAATCTGTTTTCTTCATTATTCGATACTTCCGACGCTTTTTTTTTTTCGTTTTATATACTTCCAAAAAGAAAACCTAATTTCTGCCGTTCAATACTGAACAAACATAAACTAAAATTATGCAAAATGCAAAACGTTTAGTCGTGTCTCTAATAAAACCGCTGTAACTTCAGAGGTAATGTTCATGTGTTGATTAATGGTTTTCTTTCATTTTTGATGTACTGCAGAATATTTTTATAAAATCCCAGGCCAGGAAAATCACCTTCATGTTTTTCTGTGTTTTATCCTCAGCTACTTTGACACAAAGGCATCTGCTGTGATGCTCACACCTTTGATAAAGTCTTGCGTGTGTCAGCTTCCTTTTTATAGATACAAAAATATGTAAATGTACTGATCTGAATTATAATATTTCTGACTGTCAAAATTTCCCAGATTCAAATCGAATTGAATCGAATCGAATTAAATCGAATCGTGGATCGAATCGATTCGGGACCTTGTGAATCGGAATTGAATCGATTCTAGAAATCAGTGACGATACCCAGCCCTACTACAAATGCCACTGCTGTTTAGTTTTCTGTCTTCATTTATGTCGGAACTGGTAGCAGAGCTGTACGTTTTAATTAGTTTAAAAAATCTCTCAGTCAGAACATGGTATGAAATGTTTAGGTGTAAACTAGCGAGCTAACTTCCTGTTAACTTCTAACTCCATTAAATTTAACAAATTCTGTTTTCATGGACGCATGGATGTTAAACTTAATTGTTACACCCGATAAAGCAGCAATGCTGATGATTTAATTAAAGATGAAAGAATTTAGACCGTTTTTAACTCTTAGTGTTTGTTTTACTTTGGGACCTGAAGTTGACGGAGTTTTGGACCCATATTACTCCGCAAAGCTCCTCACTAGGCAGCCGTAATGCTCTGACAATCCATCAAGCAGTGCGGCTTACCAAAGCTGTACTAAAACATTTTTTAACAGATTTCTGCACGCAGAAATCGGTTCGAGGTCAGTAAGCACAACCAGAATTCATACATAAGGAACACTCTCAATTTTTGAGAAAATTAAAGGATTTTTAGTGTGGAAAATACGTTATACAGAAGAAAAGAATATATCGTGATATATATCGTTACCGCACATGCTTCAAATTATATCGCGATATGAATTTTAGGCCATATCGCCCAGCCCTACTGTTGTATTTACTTCTTTTGACATTTTCAGGGAAAAATCTCATCTGACTGATGAGTGACATAACCCCATTTTTGTAGTAAAGCTCTACATGTGTACATTACAGCAGCGGTCCCCAACCTTTTTTGCGCCACGGACAGGTTTATGCCCGATAATATTTTCACGGACCGGCCTTTAAGGTGTCACAGATAAATACAACAAAATAAAACTAGTACCGGTACCGAAAAAAAAGAAGATTTATTCATAACACACGTGAAAAGACCCAGGAAAACCGAGTTAACGATAAAAACAATAACAAACCGATAAAAACCTTGAAAACCATACATTTCACACCTGAGCCTTAGCTCTCGCGGCCCGGTACCAAACGACTCACGGACCGGTACCGGTCCGAGGCCCGGGGGTTGAGGACTGCTGCATTACAGAGTCAAATTTCCATTTTTACCAATATGATTATTTATTCATGTATGTATTTATTGGTTATTTGCCTATTTACGTACACTATATTGCCAAAAGTTTTCCCTTGCCTGCCTTCACTTCACATGTGAACTAGAATAACATCCTATTCTTATTCTTCATCGTTTAAATGACATCTACCCATCCTCTGCAGACAACAGTGTCAACTCTCCTGCGAAGGCTTTCCACAAGGAATTTTTTTTTACTATTCTTCTAGAAGCATATTTGTGAGGTCAGACTGTTGTTGGACGAGAAGGCCTTGCTCACAGTGTCTGCTCTAATTTATCCCAAAGGTGTTATATCAGGTTGAGGTCAGGACTGTGTAGGCCAGTCAAGTTCTTCCACACCAAACTCGCTCATCCATGTCTTTATGGTCCTTTCCTTTCTTTGTGCACTGGTGCGCAGTCATGTTGGAAAATCAAGGGGCCACCCCCAAAACGTTTCCACAAAGTTAGGAACATGTGCAAAATGTCTTGGTATGCTGAAGATTAAAGTGTTCCTTTCACTAGAACTAAGGGGCCGAGCACAACTCCTGAAAACCAACCCCACACCACACCAACAAACTTTTACTTGGCACAATGCTGTGAGATAGGTACCATTCTCCTGACAACTTCCAAACCCAGACTCTTCCATCAGATTGCCAGACGGGGAAGCATGATTCATCGCTCAAGATAACATGTCTCCATTCCTCTAGAGTCCAGTTTTAACCCAACTGCATCAGACGCTGCATCGCATTTCATAATGTGGATACAGCTGTTCTGATGAGCCCCTTGAGGAGACTGTTGTTGTGATTTAGTTCTATATAAATAAATTGAATTGAGGTAATCTGAAAGCCACATAAAATTTGGAGATCTGTAGCTACTGATTCTGTAGAAATTTGATGATCTCTGCACACTATGCACCTCAGCATCTACTGACCCCGCTCTGTGATTTTGGCTGGCCTACCACTTCATGGCTGAGTTGCTGTTGTTGTTGTCATAATACCAATAAGAGTTGACTTATATTTAGTTGTGAGGAAATTTCTAAACTGGACTTGCTGCACATCCTATCACATTACTATGTTGGAATTTACTGAGCTGCTATGGGCGAAACATTCATTCGAAAATGTTTGTAGACGCTGTCTGCATGCCTAGGTGCTTGATGTAATACACCAGTGATCATTAAAGTGATCCAAAAAACACCTGAATTCAATTATTTGGATGGGCATGAGAATCTTTTTGGAAATTTTCTGATTTACTTTAATGTATCACATTCATCAGCCACTTTTTAAGGTACAGAAGTTCAGCTGCTTGTAATGGGAAATAATCTAATCAGCCATCACATGGGAGCAACTCAATGCATTCAGGGAAGTAGACATGGTCAATACAACCTGCTTTATGTCAAACTGAGCATCAGAATGGGAAAGAAAGCAATTTAAATGATTTGAATGTGGCATGTTTGTTGTTAAAAGTCGAAGCATATCAGAAACTTAAAATACTGGGATTTTTCCACTTGACCATGTGTAGGATTTGCAAAGATCCTAAAAGACAAAGTCAGTTCTATATTTAAAAATCTGCTTAATACCAGAGGTCAGAGGAGAATTGCCAGCCTGCTCCCAGTTTAAGGCAATGGTGTCTCAAATAGACACTCATTACAATCATAGTATGCAGAAGAGCATCTCTGAATGCATAACACATTGAACCTTGAAGCAGATGGGCTACAGAAGCAGAAGAGCACACTAGGTGCCACTCTTGTCTAAAATTATTACCATTCATCAAAGTTGGAAAAATATTGCCGCTGTGCTTGGAATCATTGTCCTGTTGCATGACAATATTTTGGCAAAGCTTTAACTCTCTGACTGATAGACTTAGATTTGGCTCTACAATGCTTTTATATACAGAGATGTTCATAGTCAACTCAATGACTGCAAAGTCCCTGGATCCTGTAACTGCAAAACAAGCCCAAATCACACCAAATGTGGTGGTGTGTATTAAAGCCAGATTTATAGCCAGATATCTCCACTTTGCTCTTTCCTGCCCAAAGGACATTATTCCAGAAGTCTTGTAGCTCAAAATCTGAACTTATGAATCTTACAATAAGAATCAAGCTGCTTTGCAAGGTAGACACCACAAGTCAAAACATGCACAAAAATTGTTAATTGTAGTAAAGGTGGGAAGAAAAACATTGATGTTCAAAGACATGTAGCACTTCTGTCAGTAAAACACAGATACTGATGCTCCACCCTGCTGAGTAAAAATAGCATTTTTAAAATAATACATTTTCCTTCTTTTTAGTTATAAAACATTAATAAAAGATAAGAATTAATAAAACAGCACATTATTTTGACTGTCAAAGGAATGACTCATTTAAATCCAAATCAGCTAATCCTTTCTCCAGTTGACAAATGAGAATTCATTTGACTAGTAAATGATGTATCTCACATAACATCCTTATTTCTACTTTTTCCCAGCATTGTAGATTGAAATCAAATGCCAATACCCTCTAAGTGATATGCATATGCATAAGTGGTATGCATAATATGAATTATAGATGATAATTCACCAAAAAAATGAGCTTGGCAAATAAAAATGACACTGCAGTATTACAAGAAAACCCATTATGGGAATGGAAAGTTCTTCAAACAATCTACTAATTTGCAAACAAAGATGCAGTCAATTAATTTCAATAATGAAGTGAAGTGCAGGATTTAAGGAGAAACAAATAAACCCATCATTAAAATTCAATAATATAATAGCACTGTTGTGTGTTGCTGATGGACAACATTAGTAAACTTGTCATAATTTCTATCTTTTTATTGCCTACATTTTTCATTTGTTGCCAGAAGCATAATGCCATTGGGTTAATCATCCCATTCCCATTCTCATGAATGAAATATTTCTGAACATGCTGAGGTAATATCTTCAAATTTGGCACAAATGACTCAAAATGAACAGATTTGAATAAATCGCACGAAAGTAAAGACCTCATAACACAACGTTTTCAACTGAATACACTTATAATGACAAAAATCTATATAAATATTTCACAGCATAAAATGATGATGTGTCATAATTTAACTTCAAAAGATTAAAGTCATCTTCACTTTAACAGAAAAATGCAAACGGTGGGATAACTGAGAAGGACAGATCGATGTTTCCTGACAGGGGATCACGCCAGTTTTGGCACACATGCATTTATTATGACTGTCTTGTAAAAAGCTGTTTAATATCCACAAAAGGTGTTTCGCTACATAGACTGAACAGACCTCAGTTGCAGCCACAAGGACATGAAATGGCTTTCAGCTCTTGTAGGCCTTTTAAATTTTAACACTAAAATTTGTTCGCAGCTCTAGCAGGACGGGAACTTGCACGGGTGTGTTGGAGTAGCTTTGACTGAAAAATAAAAGTCAAGTGCAAGGAGCAAAAGGATGATAGCAAAGAGAGAAACAGTCAAAATGAAAGCATACTATCATAGTGGTGCTTAGCCACAGTGAAGAGAAACGTCAAGAGTTAAAGGTTGGAAAATTGTGGAAAAGAGAAGAGAGGAGAGGTGAAATCAGTTTTCAGGGCAACAGAAAACTGGCTATAACGACACCAGCAAAAAGTTACAGCTCTTTAATGATGGGAGCTTAGTTTTATGAAGACACATCCACAAGACAAAGATTAATCAGCCAGGCAGGAGTTGCCCCTGAACAAACACATCTCCCTTACCCTTGATAGAGCTGTGGGAGGAAACAGGCAGGCTTCAGTGTCAGACAAGCTGGGCGGCTTCAGACCTGTCACAACATCACTGATGTTGGTTTCATCATGAGCTTAGATCATACAGCTGAGAGCAACGGTGGCATGAATTCAAACAGGTTTCGATCTCGTCTTTGATCAAACGCTTCCTCGAGCTAAAGAGTAGGATACATGGTAAAGAATACTTGTCTTGTCTAAGGAGGATGTCTATATGTTTTTGAAGCTTTTACTTCTTACCACTGTAAGTGGAGAGATAAGATAATCTGTCAAATTTCAACTAGTCACTTGTAAAATTCTTCATAAAAAAGAAACTGACATATTATTTGGATTTGGAGCTCTTGCAAAATGTTTATGACAGCAAGAAATCTCTTCATGTGATAGAACGGATGCTTTTTTAATACTTACTCATTCATAATTCAGTCATCCATTCTTTCCTCTTATGTCTCAGTTTTGTTCCTTTGCTTCTCTCTTTGTGTTGCCAAGTTTGAAATGATATGGGAAATTATGCAAGAAGGCTTTAGTGTCAGGTTTGCTTTTTATTGCTGAACACAAACACATTATTTTTGCCAAGAAGCTTCCATTGCTAGCATATTGACTTTTTTCTGTTGACTCTGGCAGTTAACTGTCATTTGTGGATGTTTTCCTCTCCTAGGTGGTGGGAGAGTGGCGCTTTAGCAAGATCCACTGTGACATCTTTGTCACTCTGGATGTGATGATGTGTACAGCCAGCATCCTCAATCTCTGTGCCATCAGCATTGATCGGTGAGTTTGCCACCTCGCAGATTGTTTAGCCTGTTATGATTCCAGCATGGATTTCCGATGGAAATCTTTACCTGCTGAATAATATGAAACAGAAAACTGGTGTCTTTTAACTGCATGACCATCAAAGCACACACAGCTATTAACAAACAAAATGAGATTTTTAAGCCAGGAATACACCATAACAACACATTCAGTTTCTGTTTATCTGCAATACTGATTACCAGCCACCAGATGTTCAGGACAGAAATATGTATGCACATCAATATGGCATATTGATGCAATTTTGGAACTAAAATGAGTGCATTATCCAAGGACCACCTGTAAGACAGGTGCTGTGGAGAGTGAAATCTAATAGCATATTTGTGGGTGCCTGCACACTGTCAGCAGCAAACTTTTCATAGACATATGCCAGGGTTAAAAATTTTAAAAATAGATGAACTTTAGCAAAGGTTTAACTACCGGGTACAAAAATTAGCAAATCACTGAAAAGGATTTCATCTTGAGTAATTAATTGTTAATTGAATATGTAAAAATAAATACATTTTGTAATATAAATATACACCAAATTTAAAAAAAAGAGTTTTAATTAATTAAGTCTTTAAGAAAAAATAAATAAATATTTGCTGAACCCAATTTCTCAAATAAATATTGTTTGAAATAAACATCTTAATGCCTAGTGTGTCATGTTTAATACATATAGTTTTTTTGTGTGGTTTGGGGATTTCTGCATAATCAGTGTAATTTTTTAAATCCTGAAAAACCTAAATAAATTGCACGATGTATTTTTAAGCATTTTTTAATGTCAGATGTAGCAAATTAAAGGACATTTAAATATAATTTAATCAATTTTATTAAGCAGATTTGTTAGATGGTTCAATAAGCTCAATAAATGGTTCAGAAAATTTGAATTTCCTGGCAGTTATTTCATAGGTCATGCTATAAAGGGTTAAGTCAATGTGATGACTTGTCAGATGGTGTTTTGGGTTAGTTGTTAATTTTTAGTTAACTGCTGAGTAAACCCCAAACACCATTTACAAAAAAGTTGCGATGGACAAGGCCGAGAATCAACACTGGATGCCTGTGATCTTAAGATCCTCAGATGGCAGTGCAATAAAACAGGAATCCTCCTGTCATAAGAATTCCTGCATGGGCTCCGGAACACTTCCAGATAATATTGTCTATAAGTTGTATAAGTTTCATGATCCATAAATGCTGCCATCTTCTGTGACCCAAAGCTCATTTAAAATGGACTGAAGCAAAGAGGGAAACAGTTCTGTGGTCAGACAAATCGAAATTTCTTACATTTTTTGGAAAATATGAATGCCACATCATCCACACTACAGGAGCGGGAGAGAGACCATCCTTGTTGTTAAGCCTGCATCGCTGATGGTATAGGGGTGCATTAGTGCATGTAGAAATGGCTGATTGCAGGTGTAGAAAGGCACCATCAGTGCAACATATAGAGCAAAACAAACGTCACTTTTTCAGGGACGGCCTTTCATATTTTTGTAGGACAGTGTTAAAAAGCATGCCGCTAATATTACAACAGCATGGCTTTGTTATGTAAGAGTCCGAGTGCTGAAACAGCCTGTCAGCAGACCAGATCTTTCACCAACTGAAAATATTTGGCACATCATGAAACAAAAAATAGGACAAAGAAGTCCAGCAGCAGCCCCCCTCAGTTCCCAGATATTTACAGACTGTTGTTAAATGAATAGAGGACTCTAAATTGTGGTAAACATGGCCCTGTAACGACTTTTTAGAGAACTGCTTCTGCCATAAAATAAAAATCAACCTTTTTTTGTTTTAAAATCATGATTTTTTTTTCTATAATCTGTTGTGAATGGAATATGGGTTTATCAGGTTGTATTTACACTTTGGAGCTGGGGTTATGAATATTAAATCCTGTGATCAAGTTCCAGTAATGCCATGCATGCAGTCTGGCCAGTGTAATGTGTGAATTGTCCCCCTGTAGTCTAGACCTGCCTCACAACACAGGGTGTTTCTTGGAATCCCAAGTATGAAAAAGGCACCACTTAGTTTCTAAATGCTAACATAACATAACACAATGCTAAACTATACTATACTTATTGCGTAAATTTTATTATTTAAAAAAACATATACATTAAATGCAAATTTGTTTTCTGTCTTTCCTTTAAAGTTGTCATCCTGAATCATTAGTCATTTGTTTTTTATGCAATTCACAAACGACATGTTTTCTGTGAGAGAGTGCAGACAAAGCAAACAATCTACATAGTCATTTAGACTGCAGAGCTTGCTGGCTTTTCAACCAAATTAGCTGCAAAAATCCTTAAAATAATCTAAGAGCGGAAGACTTTGACTGTGGTTTAGAACTAAACTTGTAGCAAACAGTCAGGTTTATAGAGCATATTTGCTTAAAAAGGTTTTTGCTGCAGCTGAGACCACAGAGAGCAAGGAATGCATCAAAAATATTAACACTAGTGGAAAACTAAAAGAGTGAGCTGAGGGATGCTGAAATGTTCCACAGACCTGAGTCATATTTGAAAGTTTCTTTAGTAGAGGTGGCAACTACATTTACACAGCAGCTTAATAATGCCATTATTAAAGATATTCGATGCATTAATAAAAAGTGCAATTTAAAAATAACAGTGAATAATATCACTTTAGATTAATTACAGTATCTCAATTATAGTAGCTTACAAACATCTAAAAGTACACTGTAAAGCTTTGACTATCAGTATTAAAGCCATGTGATATAATTGTGTAAATCTGAATGCTAAATGATGTACTATAAGCAAGAAAGTTTCAATGAGTATAGGTTATTAAGCATTCATTTTACATAATTCACTCATATATCCTAACTAAGTGTCAGTAGTAAAACAAAGTTTGAATTTTTATGTTACTCACATAAATTGTCCTCCTGTAAAGATGTAAAGATGATCAAAATACCAAAGAGCCTCTCACATGCAAAAAGGGTGTAAAATTAAGATTTAGATGAAAGTATTAAATAAAACAAAAGGCTCAGGTTTGAATATTAAACTGAGCCAGAGGCATTCATAATTCAGATTAATGATTGCATATTACATAGTATGTGTTACAAACAGCATATGCATCAATATTATTTAATAACAACATGAAATATTTTTATAATAAAGAATTAATACAGATTATTTTAACAAAGTCAAAATAGCTTAAACGTAGCACTTCAGTGTTATATTTTTCTAGCATCAGTTTTTAACTATCTGCTCAGATACAGTCTTTCAGAACGCCCATTACGTACACAGTAGTTTGATTCATTGTTTAAATATTGATCGGAACTGCTTAAAATCAATAGTCTCTGTTTAATTCAACATAACAGTGCAAGAACACTGCTTCTTGTCTTGTCAATAAACGTGGATTCTTTAAAAACTAAATTCTCTCATTTTGTTCTGTGATTTAAAAAAAAACTGTTTAACGATAGTGCTGTGATTAAACTTTATGTAATTTTTTGAAACTTACACTTGAAGGCTGTTCATGGGAATATCAAGGATATATTTACCACATTTTCCATCCATCTATTCTCTTCTATCTTCATTTAATTTAATTTAATTCTTTCACGATTAATTTAAAGATACGCTAAAGGAGCATATCCAGTGACACTGATTTATTTCTCCATTTTAAAGAAGTGATCTGCATCCACAGCAAAATTAAATGGGTTCTTCTTTTGCCAGTGTTGTGCCTTTCCACCTATGGTCCTATAATTACACTTTGTAGATATCGCATAGTCTTGCTGACTAGTAAACAAATACAATAATCTCATAACTCCACACAGGCTTTCACTTTAGTGTAGTAATAAATATTCACCTTGGTCACATTTTCAGCTCTTACTGAGGTGAGTGAATTAGAATACAGATGACTTGTATGTGGAGAAAATCTTATTAATCTGAATAATGTGATCGTATATCGCTGTTTTTGTATGTAAATGAATGTTTCAAGCACGCTAGAGAGGAATCTCACCTGAATTTACATTTAGATATCAGTGATATGGCCTGTGCTTGTTTGCCGCATATTTGTGAATACCAAATATGTGAATCATTGTGACAGAATCAAGAATCACTTCACCTGGCTTTGGCACGGTTAAGGATCCACTCACATGATGGCGATTTATTTGCAAAGATTCATATAACAGTCACAGATAAATGTGTTTCCAGCTCTAGGCAGCACAGTAATTTATACATCCAAGGATTGCTTCCTGCTGTGCTAACTTTGTTCTTATTCTCTAATGTGGAGCAAATTGGGGTGTGATGAAATTATGGGGTCTATTTCTGTGTGCAAATGTAAGTATTCACTCTTTTTAGAAGGATGACTAGATTAATTGCAATTGGAGTTGGGGCGCCCTCCAACAATGGCCAATCAATTTAACCACTCACTTCCTCTTTAGAAGCAGAAGACTAATGGGACTAAGACAAAACTGCTTATGTGTAGGAGATAATACGAATGTACGCGTGGACTCCAATCTCCAATTATGCTCGCCAAAAAGCAGGCGGTTTTATGGCTGAAAACACTTCTCTGTAATAATGCTCTCAGTGAGTCATAATATGCAATAGAATAAATTAATTTAACGTTATTTGAATGTGTTTATATACAGCACGTTGCTTCAATTACTGTGAGAAAAACTAATGTCTGTTTACATAAATGGTTTGCACAATTGCCTAAAACTACAGCTTCCCAGAACAATCTTATTAATGTAATATGAAGCACATGACAAAAAAAAGGTTGGAAGAAAACATGCATCCCATGTCTCCAGGTGTTTGAGCTGCTTTACCTTAGCGCAGGTGCTTATTTAGTGGCTACATATTTTGCTAGAGCTTGATAGTGTCTCACAAGTTTTCAGACTATTGACCTGATGCACACTGGTCCTATTTTTGTGTGTAAGCTTGAAATGACAGGTCTTTTGTACGCAGGCTGCGTGGGTTTCTGCGAGGCTGCCACTGGCACAAATAGCCAAAGGGCTTGATTGATACTAGGTGAGCTATTAATCAAGGGTGTGGTGATTATTACATGTTCACTGAGTGAGTCATATCGCCGTGCTCAATGTTCTAACTACACTGATGAGCGCCATCAACAGCTCAAAAATAGGGGGAGAAAACACTTAAAATGGTTATTATTGTTTGAATGATTCATGTCATGCATGCCAAAAAAAATAATACTAACAACTGTTATTGAACTGTCTGACGCTTCAGCTTCTTTGCAACCACCTTCCTAACCTGTGCTTTCCACCAGCCACCAAAAAAATTGTAAGGTAACGTTACAAAAATCCCCTATGAGCAAGCAGTTGGCTTCTTGCTCATAGGAGGAAAAACTTTTACTGGAAGAAATCTCTGCCAATATCATCGTAAACATTAGATTGGTAGTCAGTAACCACTGATTTTCTGTCACAAAGACACTCAGTCATGCGCTCTTAAAGGCTTTCCCAAGCTGACTTTCTGAGTAAAACACTTCAAAACCAAAAAGAAAATCAATGAATGAGAAAGCTGGGCATTTCCTAGTGATTACTGCAAGCTCACTAATAAGGTTAACTAATGTATCAGGGTTAAATGATAAGGCCTTTCCTGCAAGAGACTGGGGTTAAAACAGCCTTCCTACTAGTATCTCATTTTATTGGAGCTGCAGCTTACAGCACCAGTTTCCACAGGCCAGTCCATCTCGGAAAAGGATTTGATTAAAAATGACAGGCAGCATTTCTTGTTTCACCCTTTTCTGGCTCCATGCTTTCTGTTGTGCTTTGAGCTAAAAATTTCAACTGATGGAGAAAGAGAACTGGAAATAGAAGTGGTGTGATCACTTAATGAAAAAAATACAATAAAATGAAATTTTATTAAAAGCATGTGTGTGTATATAAATATTTCAAACCTGCTTTACTCACTATGTACAACTATAAAAATGTGCCATGTTTTTCACCAATTATAACTATGACAACTATGTTTCCTTTACCCCTTACAGCTACACGGCAGTTGCAATGCCAATGCTGTACAATACCCGCTACAGTTCCAGGAGACGGGTCACGGTGATGATCTCTGTGGTTTGGGTACTGTCTTTCGCCATATCCTGTCCCCTGTTGTTTGGCCTAAATAACACAGGTAAGAGAGAGTACAATACACACATGATCTTCAGTCTGTGAATCAGAAATGCTTTTGTGATGGTGCAAGACAGAGTGATAGCAGAGGTAACAGACGTTTGCCACTGTACTTAAGCAGACCATCTATGTCAGCACCCAGTTACAGCTACAATACTGCACTGTAAATTCACTATGGAGCTATTTGTGCCGGTAAAGAACTCCTTCACACCCGTGTGTATCTACTTTTAGTGAGCCTTTGGCCTTTAGGTTGGTTATTCCAAGGAACAGGGGCTTAAAGGAGGATTACTAGTAAAGCAGTTTTGATTAAGTGCTTTTTGCGAGGCGCCACCTTGTTGTTGACCAACTCCAGTGGCCTGTCACTTTGAAGCTCCGCTCATCCCTTTGAGTCCTTCATTTAATGCTGGTTCAGCTCAGACTCAAACCCTGAGAAATAAACACTGACTGTAGATCGAGTCGGCATATTTTGTAGAAAGCATGAAAGAAGGAATTACAAATTTCAAAAGACATTTAAAAATGGAGAAAAGTGAAGCATCAAATAGCCAGACTTCTAGCCCAGAGTGTGAACTGAGCTTTAAAAACACTGGATCCTACATTTCTCTGATAGCAACTACTGAAGGCTTCCTGCATCTTTCTTGAACCTTGTTAGTGGAAAGATAATTCTATGTATAAAATTGGTGAAGTTCCCCCTAAATAGACTACTTTCTCTAGCCTTCTAGCCACAGCCTTCAGCGTGACAGTTGGACAGGTTTAACTTGAAATGCTGCAATTTTCTTTATAATTATTAGTTTTGGTTTGTCCAAAAAGCTAGAAATACAAGCCCAGAGAAGCATCGCCTCAGTTTCTAAACTAGTTTTTAGGGAATTTTAAAAATGAGGGCAATTCATCTAGTAAATTATTAAAATCTAAACTTAACAAACAACCCTTGCAGAGTCCAAAACTGGGGTGAGATGATCTCTGCATTTGGCTCCACAGCTATAAGGCAGTCCACATGGGCTGTGAGAAGTGGGAGTACGGTTAATGTGAGTGGAGGTGAGGTAGAAAGAGTGCTGTGTAAATAACCTCAGAGTGAGGAGAATGTAGAAGTGGTGACATTTTTGGATCTACTTGCAATCAAAAAGCAATTATTGTTTCAAGCAAATCTAAGATTCCAAATTCTGGTTTTACAGACTTTTAAAAGTGGAAGTAAAATAAGATTAAACACATACACACGCACAAAAGCAGCAAGTCTTGGGAGAAAGAGAACACGCAGTCTTAATTCACATTGTGCTTATCTCCACAGCTACTCGTGATGAGTCTCTCTGTGTGATCGCCAATCCAGCCTTTGTGGTGTACTCTTCCATTGTGTCCTTTTATGTACCCTTCATCATCACTCTGCTCGTTTATGTCCAAATTTATGTGGTCCTGAGGAAGCGCAGAAAACGCGTCAACACAAAACCAAAGCAGCTTGTCTCTCAGGCTGCGGACCCTGATATGGCCACCTCACTAAAGGTGAGCTGCTATAGCTGGCTCGTGTTTTTATGGCTTCATTTACACATTTATTTTATCAAAGCTCCTTTATCTCTCTGTACTGTCTTAATATTTTAGAGTAATACATTAAACTAAAAAACATCACAAAAGACATCATTTGCTGTTTGATTTTGTTTGTTTCTTTAGAGAACTGCAATACATTTTTTCAGTCCAGCTATTCTTGTTAGTTTTACAAGCAGACATTGTATTACAGAGCAACACATTATTAAAATAAAAACACAGACTGCGATTGATTTTCTTTGAATACACAATGGATTAAGATAAGGGGTTGAATTGAGCAAGACTCTGCTAGAAAAGGCTTTTTAGCTGTTTTAGTTTTTAACACCTTACATGAAAATAAGATATTTAATATCAGGTTTAATCCAGGACACAAATTTGAATCTTAAATGACACATTTCCCTGTAAAATGTGTCATTTAAAAAGAAAATGTGACATGCAAAACTAATTGTGACGGCCCTCAAATGACCTTTTGCTTTTCTGGGTATTGATTTTCTTGTCATAACTTATTGATGTCTGTACAGAAAGTAAGCAACACTCTCGATCCAGTGCAGTACATTACTCATGTTTATGCATGGCTTCGTGCTGTGGTTTTGGTCAATATATGGCAGCATATTGACAGATAGCTATAATCTTTATGGGGTAACGGAGCATAATTTTTCACTTCTTATCTTAATTATCAAATTAAGGTTGGTGAAATTATTTCACACAACAATATATTACATGGTCACATTGATGGATTGGATTTTCAGCGGGTATAGAAGCTGCAGATCAGAGTGCTGCTAAACAGCCTTTCCGTGCTCAGTGTAGCCTCTTTTGACCGTGTAGGAAGCGGGACCTGTTCCTCCATGCTTAGACGGCCCTTTTGTCAGTTGCTTTGACATTGTACTCTCTCCTTGCCTGACACAGCTGTTTTCATTTCAGGATAAGTGCACTCATCCAGAGGATGTGAGGCTGTGCACCATGATTGTTAAAACTAATGGGAGTTTTCCTGTCAACAAGAAGAAAGTGGTGTGTATACATTTTTGTTCTTTTGTTTTTATGCTTTCCCCTAAAAGTTTAATTGATGGAAAAAAAAAAAGTTTTTGCCTGCAGAGATTTCGAAAGATGTCACCTTGAAGTTTTCCCCATCTGCTAGAATAAATGTAATTTTAAAATTCAAAGTTAAATAAAGAAAAGTTTTATACTCGCTACCCCCATCTGAATGAACCTTTACTAAATTTGTCTTCATTCAGATATTCATCAAAGATGTGGTCAATGAGGGAGAAGATCTGGAGCTGGATGAGCTGAATAACAGTGGAAGCAGTGTGAAGCAGAAGCAGCAGATACAAGGTGCTCTTGGAGACACTCCAGCCACGAGCCATCAGCTATTGATGCCCAACAAGGCCAGCGCTAGCCCCATCTCAACACCCCCCACACCCCACAAGGAGGGCCAGAAAGCAGAAAAGAACGGCGATCCTGCCAAGGAGACCTTAGGCGATCCGGCACCCATCGTAGCCAAAGCCTTCCAGACACAGGCCTTACCTAATGGCAAGACTCAGACTTCTGTGAAAACCATGAGCAAGAGAAAGATCTCCCAGCAAAAGGAAAAGAAGGCTACCCAGATGTTAGCCATCGTCCTCGGTAAGTTAGTCCCTTATTATTAGTAGTAATTTTTAAATTATTCATTTGATTTTAAAAGAAGTCATGAAAGTGAATACAAGCTCAATTAAAAGCCGTTTTATGTGATTCTGCACATCAAAGTTGAAGTGACACTAGAAAATTAAGCATTTCTAGAACCAAATGTTATCTTTGAACATGCAAAGGAGCGTGTTCAAAGCGTTTTTTGCAATGTACATATCTTTTTTTTCCCACTGCTCTATCATAGGTATTTGGCTGTCTTTACGTTTGTTTTTGTTTTCATTTCAATCAATTTTTTCAGTAGGACCTAAAAAAAGAGTTTGAAAAACAAGTCAGACAGTGATGCAACAAAAAGAAATTGTACTGATACTTTAGAATCCAACTCCTCAGTAGGGCCACCCATATTTGGGCTTTATTTCCTCATTCTCTGTATCTTATTCTAATACCTAATTTTTTTTTTCTTTCCTCAGGTGTATTCATTATATGCTGGCTGCCGTTTTTCATCACACATATCTTGAACACCCACTGCACCAAATGCAAGGTTCCTGCCGAGATGTATAACGCTTTCACCTGGCTGGGCTATGTGAATAGTGCTGTAAATCCCATCATATACACCACCTTTAATGTTGAGTTCAGAAAGGCATTCATTAAGATCTTGCACTGCTGAGCTGCAACATCACTTATCTGATCAGACTAAAGGAGAGGTGATGAATGAAAGCATATCCTGTGGCAAATACCTCATCCTCTTAAGGAAAATACACCACGTGGGGAAACTACGATCTGTTCATTTAAAGTTAGTTAAGTGACTGAAAAAAAAAAACAAAAACTGGCTTTGGCTTTGTCTTCTTGAAAGGCATCTTGGATCTATATGTTAAATTTCGTGTGGAGTCCCGTTCTCCAAATCACTGAATGTAAAACAAGAAATGTCTGTAACGATGACCTGTTTTATGGAGAGAGAAAAAAATGACATTGTTCTCTGACATCATTGTGCTTGTCATGTAAGGAGCCATCTGTGTATACCACACACATGCAAACTGCTATTTATGTGTACTTTATGTTTTAATCATAGATGTTTTTTGCAAATCTTAAAGATATCGAGTCAGTGTTCATTGCAGTGTTAAAATTGAAAACAATTCACTGATTAGATTCACTGATTGTCTGAAAGACACGGTATAATTTACTTGCTGTATGATGCAGCCATGCCAATATCTGCAATTTAGCAATTTTATAAATAAATATCTATTATAATTACTAATGCTATTATTATTATTATTTGTTGTACATAGTTTTTCTTAATGCATTTATTGTGATTATATGACCGCAATAGAAATGTGATGCATGCTACACTGCTCCTCTACTTGAAATGCATGTTTAACAATAAATTGCAAAAGATCTCCAATAAATGAAGTTAAGATACCGTGTGAAGTGCCACATGAATATCACCGCTCACTGTGTGTATACGAATACACTCATAACTGACTGGTCATTATTCAAAAGCTTCTCTGTTATTCCTAGGACTGATCTGCAGTTTGAGTTGTTTACTGGAAGCAACACCAAGCTCTGCTGCAGAGGCGTTGTTCCATTAAAACTAATGAATGGTATGTGGACTTTGCAGCTTCCAGGTATAATCATGTGGATATGTGCAACCCAGCCCCTGAAGCCTCTCCCTGGGGCCTTTGCTGAGCAAGAATGGGGTGAAACTGAAATAATAGCTACCGCAATACATGTATACAACTATTACAACTACAGTGTTGGAGTTGGAGTGATGATCTCATTTTATATTTACAGTATATACGCACACACAGAGCTACCGGACTGACTCGCTATGTGCCACTGTTTGAATAGCTTCAGTCCTAATGAACAGGTGGGAAAAGGGAGTTCATGTCTGAAGATGAGATCAAAATGAAGCGTAAATAACACTCCAGCTTATTCTTTAGTAATGAACACTGACTGAATTTACTTGTTATTACTGTGTGTTATTCTTTTCATTGTTGTTATTCATGTTTAGTTATTTAAAACACAATTTTGAGATGGTTCGATGCCTCTGTGCATCTGCTACAGATCTCATTTTTGAATATTTCTTTTTCTTTAAAGGGCACGCTGTGTTACGAGTCATTGGGAAACTAAATATTTGTGGGCGCCATGGTTTGCCACTAAACCGTGGTATCTATGTGTGACAAACTGACAAGTGGAAATAAATATTTGAAATAAAGTTTTGTGTGTTGTGCATGGGTAAAAGAGTAAGAATACAGTGTCAATGGATGCATATCACCATGTCTGGGTCAAGAGGGGGATGACATAATTCCTTTGTTGTGGCTGTGAAATGCACTCTTTACTCTCATGAGTAGCTGACATCATTTATACTTTCGTTCAAGCTCAACATCAGTCTTCGTGATGGCCAAAGATGTTTGAGCATTGCATCATTTCAGAAAAAAAAAGAACAACAAAGGGATGAGCCAGAAACAACATATTAAAGTATTTCTACCGCTGTTAGCAATCCCCAAGTCTGACTAAGGCAACCGAATGAAAAATAGTTGCTGTTCAAGGTAATTCATCACTTGTGTTGAGTGCTGCACTTGCAGTCTGAATACACAATGCTCTGGAAATGCAGCTTTCACCTTTTTTTGTTGTCATGTCATCTCAGAAGACTAAACCTTTCCTTGAAATATATCTGAGCAGCTACAGTGCGGAAAGCAGCGCTAGTAAAGGTGATTATTCATGCTTGATTTTATTCTGAGGAGTTGACATTTAACTGCAGATTGTGCTGGCTTTACATCAATAAACTGGGAGTTAAAATGATACCCAAACACCCTAAAGTATCTAAAATCAATATCTTAAAGAAGAGCCAGGGAAGTGTATCTTAGCCTTATCAAGGGAAACAGATGAGAGCAATTTATTACACCAGCAAAAAACAAAATTATGAAACTGAGTTGTATTTCTATAGGAGTTTGATTATTGAGACGACTGTTTCTTTCTTAATAATTAAGATCTAAGAGCAAATAAGCATACTCCCAAAATGATAAAGGTTCCATATCATAAAATATAAAAACTGTAAAAATATGAAACCCCAGTTAAACATAACCATAATCATCTTCCCTCAATCGTCCCTCTCTTCTGAGGTAAGGTGAAAGTGATGGGGTGGGCATGTTGCTAACGCTACACTGCTTTTTCTAGCATGCAGGCAAAATGTACTGTTGTTGAGTGCAACAGAAAACAGGAATTTTTACTGAGTCTTCATGAGAGTTCGTGTTTTCTCTTAAGTGACTAAAGCTGTCTGTTAAAAACACCACTCCAATGACAAAAACTTAATTTAACATGCAGCTTTGTTAGCTTGCTTTGATTGGTTGATTTATGGTTTTGTGTGATTTTTTTTATGTTTCTATAACTTAACGCCAAAGTCACCCAGCTGTGAATTTGTATATGAGGCTATCATTGGCATTTTTATTGATCATATGCCCACAGAACAAAGCTGTAAGACAAATGTTTTGTCAAAAGTTGGTTAGAAACTGTGAAAACCTTTTAAATAAATGTAAATTTAAAACCTGTAAAAAAGGGCTTCTGGTGGTCAGCTTTGGTTTTTGCCTTCTGTGCTTCTCTGCAAACTGAACTCAGCTGGCTCTCTATTAATTTTGTCTTTTGCAAAGATAATGCAATTAATGTTATTATATTTCATAACTGAAGTATTCACTCAGCAGTACTTACATTTTATTCATTAGTTTATCAAACCCTACAGTCACAACAGAATTAAAACTGTGATTGCTGCTCAAGAGTTTGTTACATTTCCTTGTTTCTTTTACAAAAGAGCAGAATCAGTAACGAGGCTGTCAGTTTCAGTGAATACCTTCATTCAGCAGCTGACTTGTGAAATAGTTGGTGATACAACTTAATGGACTTGTGCTAACTATAGGGACTTGAATTTTACTTGCCCCTTGAGAAAAGCTGTTATAGAAGGGCTGTGACTTATGACATAGGCTGTGTGTGTGTGTGTGTGTGTGTGTGTGTGTGTGTGTGTGTGTTCCTGTCTAGCTATCTTTGTGAGGACCGAAATCTGCATTCAACTATACTAGTGAGAACCAACAGTCACTTGTGAGGACATACAAACGGTCCTCACAAATTTGAAGGCATTTAAAGGCATTTTTGAGGCTCAAAATGTGGTTTTAGTGTCAGGGTTACAGTTAGGTTATGGTCAGGTTTAGGTTAAGGGTTAGGGTTAGGCATTCATTTTTTTTGTGTGTGTGTGTGTCTGTCTGTCTGTGTGTGCATGTGTGTGAGAGATCCTCACAAAGAAGCTATGTAAGGCTCATGAGTCCCAGTCAACTGTGTATAAAGGTTTCTTCCTTTAAGTCTTCCATTGGTATTTGTTTATGGATTTTTCTGCCTTTAGCTTTTAGCTAATTCAGCCGAAGGACCATTAAGTTCATGGATTCTTTTGAGGCATCCATCTACAATTCACAAAACTACAGTGATCAAACATACACACACTAATCGCCCAATGGGTTTTCTCCCAAACATGTCTTCAAGGTCAAGATCTAAGCCATGTTTGTTTTCTTACTGCATTGAGGCAACTGTTGCCTGAAGGCACTTAATATTATAAGGTAAATGCCCTACAATAATACAAAGAAAACAGAGAAAACCCCAACAAAACTATATATCCCCCGATAAGCAAGTGCTTTGGTGACAGTGGAAAGGAAAAACTCCCTTTTAACAGGAAGATACCTCAGCAGAACCAGGCTCAGGGAGGGGCAGCCATCTGCTGCGACTGGTTGTGGGTGAGCGATGAAGACAAGACAAAAGACAGGACATGCTGTGGAAGAGATTTATTATGGTATTGTAAGTCATTGTGATTTAACCACCGCAAATTAATCCATTACTGATTACACAGCAAATAGGGAAGCACTTTTAAATGTTCAGTTTCTATGCCACATGTCAAAACAAGATTTTGAATGTGATTAAAGTGCTGGGTGGGTTCTTTTGCATGTTTAAAGAAGCCAATTGAGTCTAATAATAGATTAAATGCCGTGTTGAGGATATCTACATGGATGTTAAAATTACACACAACTATTTTATCTAAGCTGAGCCCTAAATCAGGTAAAACGTTTGAGAATTCAGACAGAAAAAGGCCCAGGTGGACGATAGATAACAACAAATAAAAATGTTTTTTTTTTTAGTTTTCCAGCTGGGTGGACAAGGCAAAGCATCAATTAGTGTAACTCAGGGGTCATTTAAACTAACACAATCATCCTACTGTAATTATTAATTTATTAACTAACATGAACTTAGAGGAGAGAGACCTAATGTTTAACAATCCACATTTCACAGTTTTATTTGTTGTAGATACAATATTGTTCTTTCTTTGGAATTTTTTGTGTTTAAATTATTTCAGCAGATTTTGGTTTGTTTTTTGTCAGGGAGCAGACAGAGTCTCTAAGGGTTTGAGGGGGTAACAGGAGGAGAGAAGCTGCAGAGAGTGAGAGCTGCTCCATCCAAAGTGGGATGGATGCCATCTCTCTCCTAACAAGTACAGGTTTCGCCCAGAAGGTTACGTAGCTATCTATAAAGTCCACATAGTTTTTTGTTCCAACATCACCATCCACCTCTCGTTTCTGAATGCACAAAACTTATTTTAGTTTTTTTAGTTTTTCAAAATATATCAGAATCAACATCTTTTGTGTGATATTTTGTTTTGGAGACTAAGGATGGTCACTTTTGCTTACACTGAGAGCCACTTTGAAGCCCCCTTGTGAGTTCTTTTGGAAGAAATACAACAGAAATATCCCACATCTCTTCATGAAACAGCTCTTAGGGAATTGCCTCTGAAAAATAGGGGTGTCATGATCAGTGTGTAGGAGTGGAGGAGCCGAATGTAGAGCACTGCAGGCGGAATTCAACACGAAAGGGTTTTATTGTGGCTGATCAAAGTTACAAACAAAACACAAAAATCCAAACAAAGCCATAATCTAAAGAACAAGGACATGCCAGGAGATACAGAGGAAGAAGAGCAACATAGCTCAGCTATTAATAAGAACTTCAGCAATCCCAGATATGTACATAATATATTTAATATGCCATGGTATTGAGAAAAAACTGACAAGTTTTAGCCTGTGGCTTTTGAAAGCCACCTGTAAAGCTACTGAGAGTACCATGACAAAGGAAAAAGGGAGGCTGTGCAAAAAAGACAAGCGAGAAAACTGGCTATCAGGATAAAAGAGGAACTAAACTACAACAGAGGAAAACACCTGAATGAAGTCACTCTGAGGGAGAACACAGAGAGATAAGAGAAAGGAAGGAATTATTAGGAAAACTCCAAATGAAAATACAAAGAACTTGCAACTGTTACAAAAGAGTATATTATATAAAATTCCATTAAATTCTATGAAATTCCAAAATTTCAAACACTAGAATAATAAAAACCAAAGTCAAATACTGTATAATTCCCTGAAAATGGTAACCTCAGATGCAGATAGAGATGAACTGCATGTAAAAATGCTTGTCACCTTAAATTCATCAAATAACTGTAATCTGTTTTGGTAGCAAGCTAAAATATAAAAACAATGTCACTGTCTAATCATATATGGGACTAACCATAAACCGTTTGAACGTCTACATTGGAGCTGTGGTGTATATTTATGTAGTCAGAGTGCAAGAAATGCAAGATAAACATAACGTAATTCACAGTGACAGACTCAGTTATGAGAAAGCCAAAAAGCAACAATTACGGGTATCTTAAATGGGAATTCCTCACAATGCAATCTTTTTGTATTCATTCATTTTTTTGTGTCATTTATGAAAAACTATGGTTTTGATCCCACCTTTTTTATTGATGCTACAGGGCACCGCCATGTCTCTGATTAAATTTCTGATTATATCAGGAGGAAAATGTTGGAATGCTGGACAGCCCGTCCCCAGTGTCATTCCTTATGCACCGCCTTAGGGCTCCAGTTCAAGGATTACTGATATGCTGAAGCACCATTGTACCCAGTGTTCCCCAACACAGGCATATACAATAGGAAAGATAAAGCGATACAGCCTCTCGAGTTCTGTCCAGTCCTCTCTGTATTATATTTCACATGTAATGTGACCAAGCAGTGATTTACATTTGGCTCTAAAGGTGGTTGGATATATGCTTTCACACAATATGTCTTTGATATTGCAGTACAATATCAAATATCATATCAGCAATAAACTACATAACACTGGCAGTCAGCTATTCATGCAATGCAATGCTGTACCATAGAGTCTCTGAGGAGAGTTTTTGTTGTGTCTGTTCCCCCACCCTCTTCTTTCTTCAATCTCTAGTGTATGTTTTCCCTCATCACCTCTGTACAGTTTCTATCTTTGCAGAAATAATTGACAGGCGTGTCCAAAAATAGCCCCAGGGGTTGGAGAAGTAGGATTCAGACAGCACTGTTGTTGTGTAGGCAATAAGGAACCTAAGGTAATGACTGGATAATGATAGCGTTCCTATATAGCTGAAATCTTCTCATGCCTATGAAATGAGTCCTATCGAGTGCCTATGCTGGCCCATTAACAATTAGAAAAATGTATTATCTGCTAAGACCCCAAAAGGCCCTAAAGGCCATACGCTTACTTAGAACAAGTGGTGCAAAATGATAATACTTTCAGAGAAAGTTAAATACTTACAAATACCTGGACTAATTTCCTAGCTCTGTTTCTGATAGAGATTAAATGTAAACATGTAAAATTTCATATGACACACCGAGATAGTTTCTTGTGCATGGCTGTGTTCTAGCCTAATCCTAAAGCAAGCATTACCATAGTGGATGCACAGTGATCGGAGGGAAACTGCCAAGAATGTATTTAATGATCAGTGGTGGAATGAGGAAGTACAGAAAAGTATTTAAAGGAAGGGGCTAGCAAATTTAAAGCGGAATAGTAATAACAGAGAGGAGTAGGAGAACTGAAAGGCTAGGTGTATGAGTGTATGTGAGGCTGGACACCAAGGAAGGAGAAAAGGACTCAAAAGTACTGGTTGATTTGGCCGGGAGAGCAAGCATGAAAGAATGTGCAGCAGGTTAGAGGTATACAGACGGAAGGGGTACCTCGAGAAGCTGATAAATGAAGAAATACATGAGAGAGAAATGTGGTATGCGGCGGTATGAAGATGTCTAGTAGAGAAGCCAGGGCAACTTGTCACCAGGTTATTTAACCTCTTAAGCCCCAACGGCCCCTGATACGGGGGCAAAAGGCAGGAGATTCAAATTCAAATTCAAATTTTATTTGTCACGTACACAGTCATACACAGTACGATATGCAGTGAAATGCTTGGACAACTGCTCGTGACCTAAAGAAAACAAAAAAGGAAAAGGCTATGAATAAGATAGGAAATAAATATGAAAAATTAAAAAGGGAAATAAATATGAAAAATTAAAAAGGGTAAATTTAACTAGGAAGGAATAAAATATAAATTAAGGTTAAAAATGAAATAACTGTACAACACAAATTAGAATGAAGGGTAAATTTAACTGGGAAGAATAAGATAAAGATAAATATATAAATTAAAGTTGAAAATAAAATAACTGTACAACAAAATACACAATACACAATATAGAACTATATAAGAATGTATGAAGAAATCTAAATATAAATAAATATATACACAATAACAGCAGCTGTACAAGTATTAACCGGAAATGAAGAATATAGTGACCAGTGTTGTGCAAAACCAAAGTCCAGAAAGTCCAGTGTGTGTGTAAGAACTGTATGTGTGGGTCAATACTGTGTGGTGGTGTGATTGAGAGACCGTATCGCCTGCGGGAAGAAGCTCCTCCTCAGTCTCTCTGTGTTGGTCTTCAGGGAGCGGAATCGCTTTCCTGACCTCAACAGAGAGAACAGTCTGTTGTTGGGATGGCTGAGGTCCTTCACGATCTTCCTGGCCTTGGTCCAGCACCGCCTGCTGTAGATTGAGTGCAGGTCAGGGAGCTCGGAGCGGATGGTGCGCTCAGCTGACCGCACAACCCTCTGTAGAGCTCGTCTGTCCTGCATGGTGCTGTTCCCGAACCAGGTTAAGATGTTTCCCGCCAGGATGCTCTCTATGGTGCACGAGTAAAAGTTCCTGAGCACCTTGGAGGGCAGTTGGAAGTCTCTCAAGCGTCTGAGGTGGTAGAGACGCTGTCGGGCCTTTTTCACCACGGTGTTGATGTGACAGGACCATGACAGGTCCTGCGTGATGTGAGCTCCGAGGTATTTGAAGCTGTCCACTCTCTCCACTGGGCACTCGTTGATGACGGGGGTCTGGTAGTTCCTCTCCTGCTTAGTGCTGAAGTCCACTATCAGCTCCTTTGTCTTACTGACGTTTAGAAGGAGGTTGTTCCTCTGGCACCAGTTCTCCAGATTCCTAATCTCCTTCAGGTAGGCCGTCTCGTTGTCGTCTCGACTCCAATCTGGCCAGCTAGACAGCTTTGGATGGAAGACATAAATTTTAGACTTCTAACTGTAATTTTGATCAATTTTAAAGTTTTTCCTGCTGATACAGTTCTCTTCACAGCCATTCATGCTCCACCAAAGTAGTCGCGTAACAGATTTTACATATTTATCATGCAAGAAAAATGAGATGACTGGTGAAATTGCACTTTTTTATTTTATATTAAGATACCTATGGGATTAAATGTGCAACATCTTTACACTAACACTCATCCAGCCCACTAAAGAGCAAAGTGGCAAGAAAGTGCGGAGGAAGGACTTTTTCACCGAAAGAAGTTGACGGTGCTAGCAAGCTAAAGTTACACGGAGCTATGGAGATGGAGGCATTTGAAGCTAACATTCTCGCTGAGTTGAAAAAAGTCCAGGATAATTTGAAAAGAGAAATAGCGGAAAAGACTGGACTTGTGAAAACAGAAATGTCGGAGTTTAGGAAAGAAGTGGAGCAACGGCTCGACGAAATTGTCATGGACTTAAAAGAGGTAACAAATAGGAGGAGGTCGAACAGAGAGTAACCGAGGTGGAGGAGGTCACAGTCGACCTTAAAGACGTGCTCGGCCATACTCTCCAGTTACAAGAGGCTCTCCAGACACGTCTGTCCGACCTGGAAGCCCGCTCTCGCAGGAATAACATACGTGTTCACGGGATACCAGAGGATGAAGAAGGGGACAACATGCTCGAATTCATGGAGAATTTTATAAAGAAGGAACTGTCCCTCTCCGACACCAATTACGACAGAAACATAAAATTCCTAGAAGAGGAGGACACGGGCTTGGTTAAACTCTTCTTTGACTCTTGTAAGGAAAATGCGCCAAAGGAACAGATATCCAGATTATACAAATGTTTACAAACATGTAGGAATAAACGTACATCAAGGCTAGACGGGAAAAAGAGGTTGAAATAATAATACATGACGACAACTGGTTTAATATATGTAAGGCTGTGGTAATGCCCTCGAGCTCAGGTCTATGGAGGGAGTTTGCATGGAAAAACAGTGCGTTTTTTTTGTCACGCCTAATGCTAAGTGTAAACAAAGTAAAGACCCTAACAAGGCTCAGTGTTGGAGGAACTGTGGATGTATATCTGCAGGACATTTTCATATTTTTTGGGAATGCGCTAAGATTGTCCCCTACTGGCTAGTAGTGATTACAGAAATCAATACTATGATGGGCTTGAACTTGGCCCTTGATTTCACTGTGTTTTATCTATGTGATTTGCCCCAAGGACTGAGGAAGTCGGACAAATATATTTTATTAACACTATTGGCTGGTTCAAAGAAAGCCATAACTCGCAAATTGCTAAATGTGGATCCACCGTCATTTTTGGACTGGATAGGCATCATCAAGGAAATTTACACAATGGAGAGACTGACTTTTTCACTAAGACTTCCTGCTGTTAAATTTGAGAAGTACTGGAAAAAATGGGACCTTTACTTGAATGGAAAAATATTATAAATTCTGGTACCATGTATCATTGCTGTAATTCACCTATTTGATTTGATTGTACCATAAATGGATGTCTTTCTTTTTTTAAAATATATGCGTCTTTGCTAGCCTAGATGCTCTGTACTTGTTAAGGGTCTGAATGTTTTGTAAAAAAAAAATACAAAACTACCAATAAAAATAGAGTGTTAAAAAAAGTTGGCTGCATGTGGCCCATCCCTGTCTTTGACTCTGATTTTGACGGAATTCCCCAGGTGAACTTTGTTCAGGGACGAACCTTCATAGCTAGCACTCTGATCAAATACCACTCTTAACTGACGGGGGGTTTATGCTCAGAAAGATGGAAAATACCAGTGGTCCTTATTTCCCTTAAGTGGAAGAGCCCTTTGTGTCAGAGTTCTTATCCAACATTTTCCCGAGAGATCAATGCAAGACAGGAGTGCAGTTTAGAGGCAGTGTAAGGTCATTGAGAGCTCCTTAATTACAATTTTGATGGGACACAGATTAAAAACTATGCATGGCCACTGTGCAGCACGTGTTTTCAAAACACTGACATTTGGCAGCTTATGGGCTGTCCCCAGGCAGGCGTCACCCATGGTGACCCATCCTAGATCTAGCCATTGTGCAGAAGGCGCACTGCAAGAGCCATTGATTTGTTCCCTCACCTTGTCAACCCACAGGATATCTCTACCCAAGAGCAGGAGGAAGGAGCATCTGGCTCTTTAAGGGGGAATTTTATCTGCAACTTGCTGTAAGTGTCGGTGATGTTGTGCCATTACAAGGGATGGGCTCTCTTTCCTGTCGTCAGGGATCACATCACGTTCAATCAAATTTGGAAGTGAAGCTTGATTTTACCATCCACAGACTGTCTAGCAAGATTTCTTCCCATAATTTTCATTACCCCAGAGCAGGTCTTGAGTGTGTATTGAAAAGGTCAAAAACACTAATTTTCAAGAGACTCATTGCTCTCTTTATTGCCTTTGTTTCCTTTGAGCTGGAATGTAGACTTTATTCATTACCACCAGCTATGTGCATTTGCATGAAACTGGATTTTATACATTATAATTTTTGGTTAGGTTTTTTCCACTTCTACAGTTCATACATTTGATCGCCAGTCAGCAGTCTTTGATTATATGTTAATACACAACAAATGCTACAAAACTAATTTGCATGCTTCAATAAGTTTTCATTAGGTTCCTTAGTTTTGCTCTCTTACAAAGATGAAAGATGTTCCTCCTTACAATTGGATCTTACTGAAACTGACTTCTCCTGCAAACCGAGGAAGCTTCTCCATAAGGGGATGTACTCCTCTAGCGTCCAAATATAACAGTCCCGGAAGATAGTCACCAGCTTTTGCAGACTATCTCTAGAAGAATGCCACAAAACTCTTTTACTTCAAGTTGTCTTTGTTGCTGAGTTTAGGGAAATTTTCAAACTTTTTCAGCAGTGAATGTTACGCCACTTTTGATATCCCCACAACATTCTTGGAGTCTTTGCCAGCTTGGGTTAAGTTGTACTTAACCTGCAGCCTACAGATACTCATGAGCATTAACGTTGTGGTCATCAGCATGCAGAACAAATTCTCCTTGCATGCTGTTCAGACTTTACATTCGGCCATGTCATCATTAAATACATTTTCTTGAGGTGAGAGGCTGCAATCTTTACTTGCATATGACTAATAATTTTCTGTCCAGTCTGCACTCAACCATTCACTCCATATGAGGTGTTTTTTGAAGTCTTATATACCTTGAGGTTCAGATGACACGTCTAAATGAGAATAAAATTGTGGCTGTGATAATCCAGAGGGATTCATTCCACTTCTGCCTTAGCTCGTGCCTTGATTGCTGAGGAACTGGCTGATGAAGCCTTGACTGCCTGGATGAATGGCCTGTGCATTAGCCCCTTGACTGTCCCTCCTTTCCATCCCGGTGCTGGGAAGCTAGCTATTACTGTTTGCCTTCTTGGTACCAAAGAAATTGAGTGAGATTGTTTGGAGTGGTTGACTTGAATGGCAAATGGGTTGTTAAAAATATTAACTCAGTTTAAATTTGATGACAGCAACACATCATAAAAAAGACAGAAAAGCCTGGAAAAGTAAGTGACACTAAAAGGAAGTAGCTTAGGGAACATTTTGTAACCAATTAACAAATAACTGGCAACAGATGTATAAACATTAGAGATCTTCTTAGAGAGGCAGAGTTTCTCAGAGGTGAAGATGGTCAAAGGTTCCCCAATCTGCAAAAAAAGGTGTAAAAACTGTGAAGCCTTATGAATATGTCATTACCTACAGTATACAAAATCATCAAAAGATTATAAAAATCAGGAGAAGTTTCTGTGTGCAAGAGATAAGGTTGAAAATCAATACTGGAGACAACACTGCATTAAAATTAGGCATGATTCTGTGTATACACTCACTGTACTTCTCATGCTGTAGTTTTTGGTCTTTCATGGGTTTTTTTCTCTCATTTCTGGTGAACTCCACTCTTGCTTCCTTCCCTGTTCTGGCTCACTTGTCGACAAATCAGCATTCAACCAACAGCATCATACACATCAAGCAGCAGCTGGGATTTTGCAGGACTGTACAGGAGAGGTTTGGGGGGTTGGAAACACTCTTCATAGGCAAATAGCACTGCAAACAGACATAACCGTAGTAGCATAAATTAAGTCAGTAAGACATGTTATCATTCAAACACATTTCCACACAATATAAAAGACTACACACCCCACATGCTAGCCTTTAGCTTAGCCTTTATTTAGGTTATTGCTCTGGATCATCAGAACGGTTTCCACAGCTCTGTCTTTTACCCCATATCTGGTCCTTTCCTGCTGGAAGGTCATCCCTCATTCATGTTGCTTTACCTAAACTTGTTGATGCCACAATGAAATGCTTACCAGAAAAATAAAAGAAGTAAAAATACCTCAGAGGTATGATGAGTAGTGATGGTAAATTTGATTCTTTTTACTGAATCGAGTGTTAATGAGTCACTCACCAAAGTGAATCGGGTGTTTTGAGTCATTTGATTCACTGAGTCAGTTGACCAGAGAGTGCAAAACTTTTACATTTTCACTCAAACTTAATTTGTTTCCCTTTTCATGTAAATCCCACTGCTAAGATGAAAGATTAAAAAAAACAAAAAAAAACTATTTTATAGAGAAAAAAGAGCAAAAACATTTCTAAAATTAAGCAATTTCCTATCAAAATTGCTTAATAAACATTTATTTTGTTTATTTGTATTTTATTAGTATTTTCCTTAAGTGTGTCTAATATATATTTTCTCATCTAAATGTCCACTGCGCTGTGAGCCAGGGGGCGGTAATGCGCCTTAACATTGGTTGCCAACCAAGAAGAAGAAGAAGCTATGAGCCAGGAGGCAGGGGGTGAGTGAGTGATTCGTACGCTCGCTCTATGATTCAGCACAGGAGGGAGGGGGTGAGTGAGTGATTCGTACGCTCGCTCTATGATTCAGCACAGGAGGCAGGGGGTGAGTGAGTGATTAGTTCGCTCTGTCTTTGATTCAGCACAGGAGGGAGGGGGTGAGTGAGTGAGTGAGTGAGTGATTAGTTCGCTCGGTCTTTGATTCAGCACAGGAGGGAGGGGGTGAGTGAGTGAGTGAGTGAGTGATTAGTTCGCTCGGTCTTTGATTCAGCACAGGAGGGAGGGGGTGAGTGAGTGAGCGAGTGAGTGATTAGTTCGCTCGGTCTTTGATTCAGCACAGGAGGGAGGGGGTTAGTGAGTCCTGAGTGATTCGTTCGCTCTTTGATTCAGCACAGGAGGGAGGGGGTTAGTGAGTGAGTGAGTGATTAGTTCGCTCGCTCTATGATTCAGCACAAGAGGGAGGGGGTGAGTGAGTGAGTGATTCGTTCGCTCTGTCTTTGATTCAGCACAGGAGGGAGGGGGTGAGTGAGTCCTGAGTGATTCGTTCGCTCTATGATTCAGCACAGGAGGGAGGGGGTGAGCGAGTCCTGAGTGATTCGCTTATGCTTACGATTCAGCACAGGAAGCGAGGGGGTGAGTAGCTCAAATGTGTTGTTAGCATGTTAGCAGCGCGATGCTACTCTGAACCGAGGAGCTATTTTCTTGATGTGAGCTTCTACTCAGGGTTTTTTCTTCCAGTTCAGAGCAGAAATGCTTTTGTTACGAAACTGCCTGTTGTTTTCCCCCCCACAATTTTAATTATAAGCTAGATATATTTCTACTAATGGAATTAGTTTGCTAACAGCAACAGGGATGAGTCAGTGAGTCAGTTGGGCTTGTGAATCATGATTCACGAGTCAGTAAAGTGATTCTCGAGTATTGAACGATTCGTTCACGAATCGAACATCACTAATGATGAGTGCTAAAACAATATCCAGGATGATTGAGCAGCTAAAATTCTGTATCAGCCAAAAGAGAGATAACAGTCCTCTCCTAAAAGTCCATCAGCTGGTCTCTTCAGTTTTTGGATTGTTGCTAAAAGAAGAGTGGATCTTAGACAGTGGTAAACACAAACAAACACTGCCGCAACTAAGTGGTATATTTTCTCAGTTTAAACACTTGATCTGTTTGCTATGTTCTATTGTCAATGAACTGTGGGTTTAAGAGATTTGCAAATCATTCAGTTTTAATTTACATTTTGCAGAGCATTACATATTTTTAGGATTGGGGTTGCACTTCCCGAGTTATTAAACTTCTTTTAGTAATTCATTAGTGTGGACTATCATTGGCTCAAGTATCTAGCCATATTTAATCATTCATCTGTTATTAATGTAACTTACACAATTTAAATTGTTTCCCTAACATATTGCTAGTAGTGATGCATTCCTTCATCTCACAAAATTTGTCAGGCGGATAATGCGTTATTTAGGAGGAGAAAAAAAACATTTGAATCAGAGAGAAGTCTGTGTCATCATCCCGTGCTACAATGAGAAAAAACAGAGTTTCTGTCTGACCTTTTTGAAATGTGTTTTTACTGGTAGCTGTCCAACAGCTCAATCACCACTCAAGGAAATAAACAGTTATTAAATAATTGCATTGATTTTGAGGTTCAATTAAATTCCCATTAAAAATATGAATATTGCTCTTCTTGTCTAAACTCTTGACTGGGGGATTTGCTCTAGTATAGCATTAATGTCATGATTTCCACACATTTTTATTGTTTTCTTTTTTCTTTTTCTTTTTTTTTTTTGCACTTTGCTCACTAAAGTGATGTTTTAAAATGTCAGCAATGTGTAACTGCTGTCAGAGCGCAAGAGGCTGAGAGATACTTGTTCAGTCAAAGAAAAGTTACTCAGTCTTTTCTTCAGTAATATTACCTTACCACAGATTAGTTACAGTATGCGCCCCTTTGTGGCATTTTTTTTTTTTGCATTCCCATTTATCTATATCAATAGTTGGTATATAGATCCATTCCTATTATATAATACACGGTGTGTTTTGGGAAATTATTTAATAAAAGATAAAGGACAGATGACACTTTAGAAAAAGGTCAAACTCCAACAGTACACAGCCACATGGTTTTGAGCACAGCTACCCTACCTGTCTCAGTTGCGCCTGTGTTTGTCGTGGTGCGACCAGTCCTCCACATCTGTCCTAACTTCTAGTTGTCTCTCTTCTTCCACCCTAACTGTCACTCTCCCTTCCTTACTTGAGTGGGTGTGTGTGCACCTGATAACTCTGCTGCTTACCTCACTCAGGAAATGGGTGAGGTCGCTTGGGATTCAGTCGCCACATTTGTTTTTCATCACTCTCTTCTTCAGTATTTAACCTAGACCTCTTTTTGTTATTCTTCACCAGACTGTTGTAGTACTCAGTCTATACCCCCAGGCTCTAAGCCTGCTCAGCGCAGAAAACCTGCAAACAGTGTCAACTGGTCAGTAAGCCAAATCAGTGGCAAAAACCAGTGGGAAAATAGAAAACCCACAGGGCCAAACCTTGGAATTCAAAAGAAATGTTGGAGCATATTCCAGCTGTCATAGGGCAAGAAACAGGTCACTAATCTGTTTCAGGGCTGACACATAAGAGACAGGCAACCATTCACACTCAAATTCAAGCCTGTGGGCAATTTGGATTCACCAATAAACCTAACATGTATAACTTTGGACTGTGGGAAGTCTGACGAACTGAAGCCTGGAGAAACTAAAAGCAGACACGGGGAGAGAAAAACCTGATATTGCAGGGTGTTTACATTACAATATAAAGCACCCTGAGGGGGCTGCTCTTGTGATTTGGAGCTATATAAATAAAACTGAATTGAATTTAATTGAACTAATTTAAAAAGTCATGCAAGAATGCCCCAGACTAGATTTAAACCTGGGATCTGGGACAATCATACTGCCCAGAATTTAGCTAGTGAAATTAAATAGCACGAAGGATGGATGGATGGATGGATGGATCCTATCCCAGCTTAATGTTTTTCCTGGATAATGTGGTCTCTGTATATTTAGCTTACAGAGAGACTATTTGTGTTTGGTAATATTTGCTTAGCTGTTTGAAAATCACCAGGGAAAGTAACACTCACTCCGCTCCGTTTATTCTCTCAGGGATAAAGTTGCTCAGAGGCTGGAGTACTGCGGCCACGGCTTTTACATCGGCATGCATATCAGGAATGAGATGTAAAAAAGAAAGTGTAGAAGGCATTAAAATGACTGCAAGGTAATATTATTTTATAATGTGTGGAGCAAGTACATACCAAACATCAACAGCAAGCAAGGCCAGTCCCCATAAAAAATCCAATACCAATACAGTGCTTGCAAAGATTTTCTTTATATTCTGCTAGGAAATGTGAAATAGATGCAGCAATATACTGAAATGTGCAAACATAGGTGAAAATACAGTATATGAAGCAAAAATGGAGTTTGTACAGTTCTAATGAGCTTGAAAGTCATTATTAGGTATAAGCACCTTCATTCTTCAACACAGCCTGAACTATCTTACACAGCTTTCTTATAATTTCTTTAGGTAATCTTCTGGAAAAGTTCCCCAGAATTCTTGAAGGTCATTCAAAGCTCATCTTTGGATATTTCTGCCTTCTGTTCTGTTCAAGTTGATCCCACACTGCTTCAATAATGTTCAGGTCCGGGCTCTGGCGAGGTCAGCCTACGACTGATAGTGTTCCACTCTGGGTTCTTCTGCACACAGAGTGTGTTTGGGATTAGTGTCATTCTGAAAAATGAAGTCATTGCCAATTGTAACAGGGCAGCCCTTAGCGGCTGGAAACACAGTGAGACAGACCAAGGCAAGTGTAGTGGAACAAAGTATTTATTTGCTATATGGCTCTCCTTAAAACAATTAACTTGTCGAACTTCTTCACAGCACAAAAATCCATCCTCTAATGACAACTGGCAGCCTTAAATATGTTCAGCTGTCACAGACTTAACCATTATTCCACTCTCAGGTAAATTCTTAAATCCCAACCTTCCACCACAGTATACAATATATCAATAAGAATAAATAAATACATCTTCACATTTACATATTAATAAATACTTCACACTTTAATGTTACACCAAACCCAATATTATAAAAACCCAGAAACCCAAGCACAAAAAGATTCACCACACTCTTTACCCATGGTCTCTCCCGGAACCTTTAAATGGTGTCTGGACCCCCGGGGAAACATTTGCCCAAACACCTTGAAGAGGACACAGGCAAGAAAGGTGAGTAATCATTAACTTACAAACACTTATTTGCAACACTTTTCCCTAGATTTCACACACACATTTGCATTAGTTTTCCTTATTGGTAAACCTTAATCACAATCTCAATCACCATTCTTCTCTCCTGACAGACAACCACCACATTCCTTGATGAGGAGCAGCTGTGCAGGATCTGAAACAAGGCCACCAACTGATTTTAAAATTCCCAATAAATAGTCAATAAATATTTAAACTTCTTGTGTGCAAATCCATGCTTAAAGTGCAATGCTACATAAAGTGCTTGATAAGGTGCTTTTAATAAAGTGAAAGGTGTGCTCTAAAGTGCTATACAGACAATACAATATAAATAAATGCAGTAAGGGAGTCCTCTTCCTTACACCAATCAAGCATTACACAAAAAGTATTGTGTGGCGGATCAAAATCAAATCTCTTCTGAATTTGGCAAGGTCTACAACACTGGCTTTGAGCTGAGATGCAGCCCGAAACCATAACAGAACCACCACTATGTTTTACAGATTGCTGTACACTCTCAGTGCTAAAACTCTCTCTTTCAGTTAATAGCTATTTGAGAATCACCCTGTTCATGTAAAGGCATACTGTTTTTATGCCTTTCAAAGTTCCCACTGTGCAGTTGTATAGCTTGCAACAGGTCAGCCTTGCCTCCCTGCTTCCCTTTCTTAAAAATGGCTTCTTGATTCTGTCTCTGAGAACATTTCTGATGAGGCTCCAGTGTACAGGAGCAACAGAGTCTCTCAGGTTCTGTCAGGCCCTATTTCTTAAAGACATAATTTTCAGATACTGTTCATCTGTTATAGATTTCTAAAGCCTGGCACATCTTTTGCCCTCCACTTGTGCAGTTTTCTAAAATGTTTGAAGGATGCACTGGACGACATGCGAAGATGTGCCAAGTTTTCAGCTAGTAGCTCTTTTGGAATCATCTTGTTGGTGCAAAAATATAATTTTATGCCTGTCATACTTTGTTCAACAAAAGCAATAGAAAAAGCAGGCTGCTTGGAAAAAACACCTACAGATACAATTTAATATTGCTTCTATGTGCTTGTTTTATGCTTGAGCATAAGTCTAACACCTTGGATGTCACAAACAAGGATGCGGTGGACTCAAAAGCAGACTCAATTGCTCGAACTATGTATAATTTATTAGAAGGAACAAAAACGTGAACAGAACTGGGTTTAACAGAAACCATTCGCAGAAACTAAGGGAAATCCGTGGGCGGGGAAACAGGCGTAGAGCACAGGGAGAACTCGAACGGGAACTTTCTGTAAACACAGGAGAAGGGTGTTACTGAGTGACAAACGAGTAAGGGACAGAGGTATGGAGTGCCAGTGGATAGTCTTGGGCTTACTTGGAGACCCTGGTTATTAAGCGGGGGAAAAGGCTGCCATGGGAGCATTCCAGAGAGGATCGAGAGTGGGGACAGTCCGGTCCAGATTCCAAGGAGGTGGAGAGTATGGACTGAAGGGCAGGCTGAGGAGAAGTTGTGTATGTGGTCCTTGGGTTCCGAGCAGACGGAAAAACAGGATGGAGACGGAACCAGCACTACTGGTGAGTGCGACGGGTGATGAATCACAGATGGTAGCAGGACGAACTGGCGAGGAGTGGCAGGCAGTGCTGGCTTAAAAACCCTCTAGGTGGAGCCCTGGAGATTGAAAACAGGTGATGAGCTGGCCAACTCCACCCCAAAGGACGGATGACAGGAACCTGGACCATGCCCGACCAGACACTCCCACAGCATATGACATTGGAAGCAGAATATAAAGAAATGAGGGGTGGATCGTGAATTTTACACTTTAATATACGTGATTTTAAAAGCCATAACAACCAAAGCAAAAAAATCTACAATCAAAGCTTTCTTCTTTATCAGCCAGCCTTGGCAACAGGCGGTGGGAGAGCGTGTGTGTGAGAGCTAGGTTAACTATCTGCGTTAGTAATCTAACTTCAATGGTGGAGAGCCAAGCCTGAGCCAGCCACCGCTTAAGATACACCCACTCGTGCTGTGCCACAACCAAGCTACTACATAATGCATGACACTCTATGGATCAGAGGGAATAAAAGAAGAAGAAGAAAAAACATAAATTGCAAATTTAAATACTGCGAAGTCAAACTCACTGCTTAAATTGAAGAACTTTTTAATAGAGTTCTGTCAGCAGGCCTTAATATAAAATTCAACTGCAAGATTTGGAAAAAGTGTTGATGAAGATTTTAATCATCTATGTTTTTAATCTGTGTTCTTACTGCATCTTAGTAACAGGTTACGAATATTAAGCATGATGCCACTGGAGTGGAAGCAGCTTGTAGTAGCACTAATTAAACAGCTGCAAAAACAACTTGTAAAAGTAGGTTAAAACCTTCGAAGAGGTTCAAAGTAAACATCTATAATGCAATATATATATATATATATAATGTTTCAACTTAAGTTGTATGATAAAATAAAAATACTACAATGGAGTTTGATATGCAAGAAAGTATGATGTTGAAAGCAAATTGTTAAGTTACTGAGCTTTTTCATTCTCTTTACCTCCTCTACGTCTTCTTCCATCTGGATCTTTTGTGCTTATGAAGCACTCTATTAGGATTCAACTGGAATTACTGATCGTTATTCAGGTCCATTGGTCCATTTGATCAACCTTTGTTGTTATTATTTATTTTATTTTATTTTCAGTTGTTACAGACGGGACAGGCATGACTGAGGGATAGGAAAGGGAGAAAGAAAGATGAAGGAAAAGGAAAAACAGAAGGGAAGAGGGACAGTGAGAAAGGGCACTTAAAAAGAGAAAGAAGAGAAAAAAAATCTCCTGGATCACCTGTTGAGAGAAAAAGAAGAGAAAACAAGCCAAAAAAACAGAGCAACATACTAAACACAACACCATCACGTTAATCTAGCTAAGTGTAAACAGCAGTAAATACTAAATATTGAATGTTGTTGTGTAGCAAGCAGGACTGACAGCGCATAATATGCTTGGAAATAGCAGCCAATAGAGGTGTAGTTTATGTCTATGAACAGTGAACACCGTGTGCACACCTGTGTGGATCAGCGCGCTTGTATTCAAAAGGTTTCCCCATGTAATGGTCCGCTAGAGGATGTAGAGAGCCATAGCCCCGTTCCCCAGGGCATGAAGCAGGCATGGAGGAGATCCAGGCTCCAGACATCCAGAGGCCCCAGAGTGCGAGAGTCCAAGGAGGACCACCGGAGGGGCATCCGTGCAACCCTCCTGGGAAGAGCTGATGAAGGGTCACCCAGTAGCCACGGAGCAGAAGCTAGAGGGGGCTGTAGTGGCGTGCCCGCCGGCTCTGCCAGCAGCCAGCTGTGCCAGAGGGAACCGAGTTGCAAGCCCGGAGGCCCGAGGGCCCCCTTTTCCCCGGGAAGAGGCCTGACCGAGCAACAAGCACCAGGCCCCGCCAAGTAGTCACCGGGAGTGAGCTGGTACATACCTGAGTGCCCAGCCCCGGACACCAAGAACCACCAACGCACTGATGCCTGAGGGCATCAGTTACCGGCAGGGAGTGTGGTGAGGGGAGATAGGCCTTTGGAGGGCCTGGGAGTTCCCAGAGAGGTGGAGTGTAAGACCCGACCTGACATATAGACACAGACAAACAGGCACACACAGACACAAACATGCATTCCCACCCTCATGCACCCATATACAAATACTCAGCACTCACCCAACGTGATTGATTGGAGAATATCCTAGAAACCCAACAGATATGCAGATATGAATGACTGATAATTAAGAATGCAGCTTAAAAAAATACAGATAGATAGACAGAACCTACTGAAATATTATACTATTATATTATACTCATAACTTATTATAAATCTAAAAAATGAAAACACCCCTTACAATATGCAGAAAATACCATCTTTGATCCTATTGTTTTTTGGTTCAGTTTGGGTTTTTTTTTTTATCTTGACTCCTTTTCCTCTCAGCATCTGAGGCACATTGCCCATCCTTGGACTATGGCAGTCTTTGCTTTTTCATCAGCTATCGACCCAAGAGACCATATCAATATCCTTGCAGCTAAGGCATCACAGATACAGCCTGACAATCATTATTTGTGTCTGATTTACTGAGACACGTCTGTCACCTAAGTGGCATACCACTACAAAAGAGAAGAAGGTTAAAGGTTTTTAAAAACCTCAATTATTTGTATTATTCGATCTTTTACAACGTTTTTCCTATATTAAAAAATAAATAAATGGAAAGAGGAATGATTAAAGGTGCACTATATCTACACAGACAGAGACTAATTAAAGGTTTTCTGCACTTTCCAATAGTCCAAGACACAATTCTCACCTTCATTTACACTTGTATTGAATGTATTGAATCAGTCTTTACCTCAAGATTGTGACATTAAGACTGCTGTGAAGAAGTGTTCAAGGGTAGCATATTTTCAGTTCATGTTTTCTATCTTTGAATTTTCTTTGACAGTGGTGATTTCAAAGGAGACTTTCAAGGAGACAGTTTAAAATGGTTTAAGAGATTTTTGAGATTGTAGAGGAATGTTAAATAGGAAGTCAGGCCATTATCAACACAGCTAATATGCACTTTTTTCTGACATCATTAGCCATTTCCAGGTATAAAGGTTCCTTTATCAAACAAATACAGGCACACCACTGAGAGTTAAAAGCTGTCAAAATTCTTTAATCTTCAATAAAATGATCAGCGTGGCTACTGTCTCAGGTGTTGCAATAAAGACACCCAGGCATCAATGATGAAGAGGATTTACAAGGTTTATCAAATGGTCGCTGGTTTGATTCCATCTGGAAATACAGTACAAATCCCATTTTAGGTTTTGTCAAGAATGCAATCTCTGCCAAATCAAACATGTGGAGCGACCCGCTTGTGACAAGGGAGTGGCCAAAAGAAGCAAATTATGCTTCATTTAAACTTCTTCAGGAAATCTACTGTAACCACGATGTAATTGTTAACACCTCTTTGCTATAGCTATAGTGTACATAATGAATTTTAGCTTAAAGACCTGCTGCACATGACTAATGACTAAATAAAAACTGAGAAAGATGAGAATGCTCTATAAACCTTGAATGCAATTCTAGTAAAACAACAAATCTAACCTTTTTGTTGTTGTGTGTAAAAATGAATTAGATCAGCTGCAGTTCTCCCTATTTACTTTTATTATCTTCTCATAGGAGTCAGTAATGGCTCTCTTATAGTCTGTCACTCCCCAATGAGACAGAGAAAATGCCGTACACTGTACACCTTTATGTCAGTGGCTACAATGTGAAGACAGTCCTGCATATTTAAAGGAACCTGCAACACCCTTTTTGATACTGAAGAGTTTGCTGCAACTGCATTATTATGCTCTGTTAACATACTGTTTAAACTGTATAATACTGCATAAAATAGGGAAATAGGTAAAACCTTGAACATTATTTACCAGTTTCCAAAGCATTTTGTTTAGCTGCACATATTTAGAGGTCACCTTCATGTTCAGATAAATTTACAATGAAAATATTACCTTAGCTGAATCACGCTGTGTCGGGATATAGCCATGTCATGTCCTATCTTGTGCAATGCAGTATACTTGTGTGCTTACATGATGTCTGACAATCCTGCATGCCATGCATGACTTGTACTCAAAAAGGCATGAGATTACCAAACAGCCTGTTGAGACTGACAGGAAGTGAGCAGTCACAATATTGGCTGTCGGTATAAGAACAGTTGTTATTCATCTTATTCATCTGCAGAGATTGAATACAATCTAAACAAGAAGTAAAGAGGTGAAGGTGGGAGGAAATAAAACAGAAACACGCTGTATCTGAGTGATGTTTTACATAACGTAGGCTTTGTGCTACTAGCAGCTTGTCCAAGGAGAGAAATGTTTGGACATTATTATTGTCCAGTGTGTTTGCTTAAAAAGAAAATTCTTTGACAAATTTGGCTATATTCCACTCAACACAGTGAAAATGGTTTAAAATTAAAAATGCAAAAAACAATAAATGTCCCTAAGGACCTCTGAGGGTTGCTTAACATAGGAAATATGTATTTGTGTTATTATTCTGCAGTGCAAAAAAATTCAATATTTGCTATACTTTTTGATACCTTGTAAGTGTTTGCTGTCCCCAAGTCGTTCAGTGCCTTGAAGAGAAAAATGTTTTGCACAATGTCAATAAGACCTTTCTGTCAAGCCCACTGGACTCAGGTGTTGACTTTAACAAAATGACTGAACAGTCTAACTTCAGCTTATGTTCCAACATAAATCATTCCCAGCTGAAATGTTTACCTGACATGCTCTATCAACCCATGACCTTGCCAGGTATTACTTCTATCATTGTTGCTTTGATTATGTATGTCTGGCACACTGCGCTTTGTTATCTAGAACATCAAAATCAGCACGGTTGTTTTTCATGTCATAAACAACACATGGATACTAACACATGTAATCCCCCAGTTTCTTACACAAAATATGCTAGAAATGCTCTTAAAAGACTAAGCTACATCATGGACTATAAAATATGTCAGCTTTTCAATACAATACATACACACTCAAAATTAAGACATTTTCTACTTTATATGTCTATTCTGAAGATATCCATTAATTTATTCTTAAACAACAGGGAAACTCTAATGAGCATTTATTTTTTGTTCCTTTGCCTTCTCTATATTAGGACATCTGAATGCAGGAGAGTTTCTTCACATGTATATTCCTGATTGGTTTCAATTACTTGATAAAGGTCATGTGCAATAGAAATTAGAGATCTAATGTAGACCTAATGTAAATACATTCTTATCATTATTATTGTTGTTGTTGTTAAAAAACATTTATATTTCCCATAAATTGCTTATTTTGACAGAAAATCCAACATCCCAGGAATATGAACTTTTGTTTTCTCTAGTTGTCGTTGTCCCTTGAAGTGAATCTCATATAATCAAACTCATTGTCCTTCCCATCATTCCATTAAAGTCTGGAGAATGAAAAACCTACCAATTACTCTCAGGTTATATTGAAATCCTGATGATACACAATGTTCTTTGCTGCTTGTTAAAACCATTTTGTTTCCCAGACTATTTTGACAATTACATTTAAATGTTTTATTGAGATAATTTTCATTGAGCCAATTTAGACAAGGCTGGGGTAAGAACAATTAAAGAATAGCATATTAATATATGTACAAGAAAAACAAAGTGTATTGTCTTTGTTTGTAACCCCTAATGTAAACCCCCAAGGACAAAACTATATATTTAGATGCTATATTTCTTTTAATCTATCCATTAAAAGCCAATTCAGCAATCTCTAAGAAAGAATAAAAACAAGACATGCATTGTGTAAGTTGGAGAGGGGCAATGCTAGGCTAAAAGCATTGATTAAGATATTTTACATAGCCTGCTGAAAAAAAACATTATTAGAAAGCCAAACAATGGCTAATTACTCTGCACTAATGTGCAAATGATGCTCTTCAGCAGCACTAAAACACTCAAATCACTGCTCAGCCTTATGACTGTTAGTTCTCTTTTTTTCAATATATAGTCTCGAAAAATATTAAACTTTCAATAATGAAATCATTTAACACTCTTTGAACTACAAATAAGTTTGAAGAATAAAATAGGAAACACAGGTCAAATCTATTACTAGAGATGTATTAACTTTACGTTTGAGGGAGATGCTGCTACAGCCTCAAGGGAGTGAAACTTTCCCAAAATTTGATGTACTGAATTATGAAACATGAGTGTGTGTTGGAAAGTGTAGTTTCATTGCTAGAAAGCAGTGAGCTTAATTAATAACTCATTAATAACAAATCGCAACACTAGGGAAATGAAGCATAAAAGCATAATAGGAATAAACTAGAACAATGAGGTAATAATTCAGTAGTTTTTGGATTATATTACAAAAAATATGAATACACATTTCCATTTTAAAATCTTCAAGGAATCATAATTGGGCATGTTGATTAATTTCTCAGTGTTTCAATGTAAAAGTCACTTTTAATGCAGTCACAGGTATGACTGAAATGCTTCAATTGATAATGTGAAGGATGGTTCACTCAAGTGAAAAACAGCAAGCACTAATGCTCGGTATTTAGACAGGCCGAGGTGGGGTCTTCTCGCAGAGCGAGAGGTCACAGAGAGATCACAGTGCCAAAAAAATGTTTTCTATGTCATCACTCTGAAAAAAAAATCATCTCCCATGAGGCATGACAGATCACTCACTCAATTATTGTAGCAAGCCTGCTTGCCCCTGCTGAGGCTGCACACCTGGGTCAAAAGACACAGCTGCATCAGTCATGATTGCAGCTGCTTAACACCACGGGGCTCAGCTCAAAGGTGAGTTTAACCCTGCTAAAGAGGGTTCTCTGCAGAGAGCATAATGGCTCTCTTCTGAGAAGCTAAATATACCAAGTAAATGGCCAGATTAATTCCTATCATTAAAATAAGAGCTGTGAATGTCAAAGAGTCCTTCTTGGCATCATTTATGCTTTAAAAGTTGGCTAAATATTCTGAACAGTGCATGAGGGGTTAAGACAGCATAAGACAATGAGATTTAAAAACGTATCAGCAGACTCATATCCACATGATACTATTTGATAAGCTTTTGAAAGCACTAGTATGCAATATTGCAAAGCGTTACACAAAGCCAGTAGAGCCTTTGTTTTGGTGTGAATACATCACCGTGAACTGTTGTCTAGCGTCACTTCAAAGCAATTAGGCCGTGAAGTCTGAGTTTAATTTCGATTAAAACTCCACAAAGTTGTATAACTGCATCACACAAGACATCAGAGCACAGAGGGGAAGAACATCAGAGAATGTTTAATTAAGCTATTGTTCAATTCTCTGTGAATAATATATGTTAAATGAATACATTCACTAAGAAAAAAAGTGGATGAACTATAGCATGCCGCAGTGTGAAGCTAAAGACCACAACAATGCAATTTTCTTCTTTCTCTCTGATGCTGTTGGTGTCTGCGTTAGTGGCAACTTACACGGCATTATCTTCTTCCTGCTGGTCTCCCTATTAGAAAATAAAATTTGTTTAGGTGCCTTCAAACCCAATTAGTGACCAAGATAGAAGGTTTCCAAAGTGTCACTGTACGTGTAAAAAGGTTGAGGCAGAATCATCGATTTAGGTGGGCTTGATTAAAGAAAAGCAAGAGGTTTTTAGGAAGTAGCATCAGAAGACCTGTATAGTTTGTTTCATGTTTTTTTAAATGAATTGTTTGATTTGAATACTAGTAGGACAGAAATGCTGTTAGACAGTTTACACAATGACACAGCTCTGGTTTCCACGGATAAGTGTCATTCACATCTGTTAAATTGTCATCTGACTGTTGACAGTGGATAACAACCACACAAATGTGATTTGCTTTCAATTCTTTAGACATTAAAGGCTCCATACATTTCAAATGTGAATTGCTGCAGTTAAAGGACACTTTCAACTATAATCTGCTTCACATCCAACCCGACCTGAAATAAACAGAACTCTGCAACAGAGATTCTTTCCATAACACAATGCCTGTTTTTCAAACTCTGTTCAATGAAAATAGGGTCAACAATATACTTTACCTTGTTGGGTTTCTGATATAAAACTACATGACATTATAAATTTGGATATAGGAAGGAGGAAAAATCTGTTAAAATCATTAGAAGTTGTTTGCAGGTGTAAATTAAACAAAAATCTTATGTTTTTAAAGTAAAGGATTTGACTGTTTTCTATAGGTTATAGTTTGTATTGAGACTCTAGTATTTTAGTCAAGTGGTTCAAAGCACAGACTGTAATTAAAAGATGGATATAGCGACCATGATGTCACGCATTAGTTAAGGACGTCTCGTTGTGAAACACTAAGCTGTTTGCCTTCGCCTTTACCATCTTGAACATGATGAGCAAGGGGAGGAGTTGTTTTCACAACCAAGAGTGTCGTGTCCCTGCTGGCCAATGGAAAGAATGCACTTCTGGAGGCACCTCTACAGTGGATCCAGGTTTTTAGACTTGAAAAATTTGTCCATCATTTACATAATCTATTGTTTCTAATAGTATATTGGTCAGGTAAAAAGACAAATGACAAGACACAAAGAAAGAAATGGTTTACCCAGTTCTTTTAATGAGCAGGAGAAGAGGACTGATGGTTTCATGCTGTCACGATGTAATCAAAATCAACACAGAAGGAAAATCCACACAAGTAAACAGACAGCACTTAATTTGCTCAGGGTCAGAGATGCTGTGAAGGGGGAAAATAAACTCAGAATAAAATAGCAATTTAAAAATGATACAGCAGACATTCACTTAGCAACATGTTTTAAAGAAAAATCCAAGCTCAGGTTAAATATACCTCTGCTCTGTTCATTTACAGTCATTTGATTCAGCTCAGCTCCTAGCACTACATCTAAGTCAGTCACTGTGGTTCCAGGAAAAACCCTGTGAATGTGTAGGTCAATACAGCTCCCGAAACCATGCATTTCATTTCAATTTAATAAGGTGTCACTGTGGTAAATGAGTGTGTCACATGCTGGGAAGTGACTCCTTAAGTCTGTAAGGAATTATCGTGGCTGGTCATGAAGCATACATGGATTTTTAATCACAAATTCTCACATGGAGCTGTTAAAAATGGCTATGTCGATTCTGATATATGTCATTTAACCAGATTGGACAAATAATACCTGCAGTCTGACAGGTTTAACCAAAAGAATGCCTTAGTAACAGCAACACTTTTTACTATATCATTTCTATCTTCCAGTCGACAGGAAAGCACACATAAAGAAGCAAACAAGCACAGGGATTCAATAAGAAGAATCAATATACTTTGTCATAATAGTATACTTCACCTGATTGTGACCCCCATGTGGGTGGCTCACTACAGTTTATCACAATAATGACCCTGTCAAGCATTCACAGAGTTTAAAGTAATTATTTTCAATACAAATGCCTGATCGTGTGGCACGTCTGTGGAATTTACGGGAAATAATTACTGTAAAAATCGGACGCTGTTTTTTTAAGCAAGGACAGCAATGGATTTCTGCTTTCAATTGTGCAATGGTCTGACAACATTCAAAATATAGATGGGTTTGTGAAATTGATATGGTTTTCTTATGCGTTGCAAAACTGGTCTTTTTTCTGTGAAAAAATCATCAATATCGTGCTTTAAGTTGCCTGATAATCCCTCCTCTATAGTGCAACTTCTCCATTATATTGTCATCCTCATGATAGTTAACATCCATTTTCTAGTAATTCCACTATTTCCAACTTTTCACTCTGCTGAGCTACATTTAAAGCTGTGGATCCAGAAGAATCCAGCAGTGTCCCGTCTGCTCCATTCATCAGTAAAGCTTTTACAATGGGTACACAGCCGTGCTGGGCAGCCAGGTGTAAAGGTGTGGCATTTCCATAATTTAAAGCATTGACATTTGCGCCATGGAATATCAAGTGGAGGACACTTGGAAAACTCACACTTTTACAGGCCACATGTAGTGGTGTCCATCCTTTACTCTCCTCTGTGACATGTGGGTCGGCCTTGGCTGACAAGAGTTTTGCTACCAAATCTGGCTTACTCTGGTGACAGGCCAGGTGTAGTGGAGTCCATCCGTTCTCACCTCTTGCATTTACACAACCACCCTGACTCTCCAGTTGGACCAGTGTTGCTTCATGTCCCTTTAGGGCAGCCAGGTGCATGGGGGTCCATCCCTGGATAGTAGTGGCATCTGGGTTGGCTCCGTTTGACAACAGCTGCCTACATATGCCTGTATGACCCTTCAGAGCAGCCAGGTGAAGTGGAGTATTCCCTTTGCTGTCTGCAATGTCAACAGTCGCTCCACTCTGTATCAACTGTCTGACTACTCTGTTATGGCCTTCCTCGGCTGATAGGTGAAGAGCAGTGCACAGACATTTGTCTGTCGCATTGGGATCTGCTCCATGAGTTAGGAGGAGTTTCACGATACTGAGATGCCCGTAGATGGAGGCCAAGTGGAGCGGTGTCCTCCCGTTTGCCTTCTCCTGTTCTACGACAGCTTCCTGCGATTGTCGCAAAAGCAGCAGGCGCACCACAGTTTCATGTCCATTTTGGCAGGCCAGGTGGAAGGGCATCCAGCCGGTTTTTTCCTGGGCATTGATGACAGCACCTTTGTCCAGCAGGAGTCGAACAGTCCTGTCATCGCCATTTTGAGCTGCAAAATGGAGTGGTGTCCAATCATCCTCATCTCCCAGGCTCCCATCTGCGCCATGTTCCAGCAACAAAGAGATGATGTCATATAGCCTGTTGAAAATAAGTTTCATTGATAGAGTACATTACAACTTAAAAATAAAACAGTCCTACACTTCAGAAAACTACATAATGCCACCTCATCAGGATCAAGACAAGCTTGACTTTGCTTAAAAAACATAAATAGTGGGGAAACGTGGACAAATCACTACATTATACTTTTGCAGTGACCCATGCCTACCAGATGTGGAACAAGAGTCAGAGATATCATGAAGTGCATGTAGTTTTGCAATCAAGCAACTAGAGTAGAGACAATGTTGCAGTTTTCAGGGATGTTTGGGCAATAGTTCAAGCACACTTAATCACTTAGATGATTTTTTGATCTCTGTGCGTGTGAACACTTTGTTGCATACGTGGATAAATACAGTTTCAGGAAATACATGTTTACTGGATATTTATGCCTTTCTACCAATCAATGCATAAATATTTTTGCACAAATGGGATGCCATAAATAATTTTAACATCAAGATTATTATAACATTTCTCAATATTTGTAAGAGTTTTATAGATACGGTATAATAAAAAGACAATGACAGCGATACTGAATCAATCTTTTCCTTTAGTTCTTAGTAAGAAAGCAAAAACTGTATTTCCCTCATTTTCAGTGCTTCTCTTAAACTTTGAAGAGAAGAGCAGGAAATCTGGTAAACCAAGGATCAAAATAGGCAGTTGTTAGCACAGCATTGTCCCTTAGTTGCTTGCAACTGATCTAAGACAACATACATAGGCTTATACATACCTCTGCAGAACAGCAATAAGAAGAGGAGTGTAACCTTTGGCAGTCGTACAGTTGACTTCGGCACCCAGATTCAGGATGTGCTCGACACTCTCTGAATCACCGCTAGCTACTGTGCAGTGAAGGAGTGTCTTTTTGCCGGAAAACTGTGAGGATACGTGTTCCCTTCTCACAGACTTCCTGAAACTGCCAAAGTCTTTTTTTGATAGCATAGAGAGAATGGCCTCCTTGTCATACTGGCCATCTGTTAAATAAAAAGAAATTTGCATTATACAGCTTAGTCTAATGTTAATGTCTCTATTTGAAGCTTTTGTAAGCCAACTTTTAAAGGGATGTAGAGCTTTTGAGTACTAGTGTTGAAGATGCAGTGCTGTGCAAAAGTCATTTTTTAAAGTGGCTTTCTGAAGGTCTTTTATAGTTTTTCTTTGGACATTGGCTGCTTTTTCACCTAATTTCAGTCCAGTCCATGTACCTGACCATTTTAACACTGACCTATGAATCACTCAAGGATATTAAAGAAACCTAACTCAAGGGATGAACCAGTGTTGTGTCTACACTGTATCTTTAAGCACTTTAAGTTCTAAGCCTGTCATCGCAAAAGCAAGAGAACACATTTTAACATGCGTTAAATAGTATTTTTTTACCAAGAAGCAAGTGTGCATTGAGTGTAAGGAGCAGATGGAAGAGAACATGGGGAGGTGGAAGTATAGCTTGAAAGTCAGTAAAAGCAAGATAGAATACATGTGTGAATACATGTGTTGAGCCTTTTTTTGGCCATGTGCAAAGATGCAAATGTCCCAAAAGTTATAAAGTGGATATTCTGGAGGAAGGCTGTTAAAGGTGGAGTGGCTGCTCAGGAAAAAAAGACACAACACGGAGAAGATTCATGGGTATTGTGAAGGCAGACATGCAAAGGGTTAGACTGATGAAAGAAGGACATGAAATGATCCACTGTGGGGAAGTGAGTATCTACAGCCATGTGTAAAACACGGTTTCTGCCTGGATTTCAGTAAGTGGTGTTGGGGACCTTTTTGAAACTGATTAAATTATGAATGCAGAAAAGTAGCATCAGATCCACCATGAGCCACCATGACTTTAACCCCCCATGAAGTAGTCTGAAAATAATCTAATTGCCAGCTTTTATGAGCGTGACTATGGTGCTAAAAAAAATGCCAGTGTGTTTTTTAAAAAATACCTGGACTGAAAAGCACACAATGGAACACAATCAGTGATGGATTGGCCTCCTCAGAGCCCGGACTTCAACATTACTGCAGCAGTGTGGGATCATTTTGATAGAGAAAAGAGAAAAGGCAGCCAACATCCAAAGAAGAGCTCTGAATGACCTACAGGAAGCCTCAAGAACTATTAAATAAATTACAAGAAAGCTGTCTATGAGAGTTCAGGCTGTGTTGAAGAATAGTGATGGTTGATTTTCACGCTTGTTAGAATTGCAGAAACTCTTCAATCTTTTTGCATGAAGTAATGTATTTTCTGGGTAGGTTGTCAGTCATCCAGGTCGTCGTAGTCTGATAATCTAATTATAACAGACTGTAAAAGTGAAAAGCATCCTGACCTATTATTTTAATGTTGTTCGCAACACTGGGTCAAAAGCATCAACAACGCATTACTGTCTCCTCCCCTGAACAACAGCTCCTCCACTCTATTGATTGTATTGACTCTATTTGTCAGTGTGAAAGGTGATGGATTTTTTTTTATGTGACGGCACTGTAAGCATCACTTTTGAAGTGTCAGCCCTGCAAAAATGATATTGAACTGAACATTTCCACCATGCTCTGAGAGCTGGTTTACCTGAAGGAGAGACTGACATCTCGGTATTAGTGATCTAAAATGGAAACAAAAGAAAAGAAAACAAAGGTTAATGGTTGTGATATCAGTCATCACAAGTGGCTTACAAGCACAATAATTAGTTATCGCGTGAGCTCCAGAGTTAAACAGAGTAATAAAAACTGACCACATTATTAATCTTATTTACACAGAATATTAGAAAAAATTGTTTGTGTGTGTGTGTGTGTGTGTGTGTGGGGGGGGGGGGGGGGGGGGGCACGCTATTTCATGCCTTGAAAATTTGTACAGAACTTCAAAGAAGGGACTGAGACCTACCCTAAGCTAGAAAAATCGTTTTAAATTTCCATTCAGTACTACCATGACTTTTATCCTTTTGAAATAATCTGTAGGTTACTAGACTGACTGCCATGAAGCGTCCATATTTTTTCCAGCCATTTTAACCTCTTATCCAGTTTAGGGTCATGGGGGCAGGTGGGTGAGTGGGTTAGAGGTTATCAAAGATAGCCCTTTCAAGTGTTAGTAACGTGTCAGTTTAGAGAATGGTGGTTTTCATTTTGGCAGTTGTTGTTTTTTAATGACCCAAATTAGTTTGTAGGATTTTTAACCACAGTTGAGGTGGCTGCTGGATGCGTTCTCCACTAACTCTGTTGGTTAATCTTATGATCGATTTTGTTGTTGTTGTTGTTGTTGTTTGTTTGCTTTTGAAGGAGCCGGGGGTGGCAGAAAACACTTGAAAGCAACTGGCTTTGAGGGCAAATCCTACTAAAACTGGCTCCCTTGACTCCCCTGACTTTTCATTTGGTGTAACACAATTGACATTTTAATCGGCCCCAGATGTACATTGTGCTAATTAGCGAACGCTAGTGAACATTATAGTCAAACTTACTATAATACCACTAATCTGCCCTCAAAGCTGGAGTAGATACAGTGCATACAACAGAGCAACTAGAGTGGAGTCTAAAGAGTGGAGTCAAACAAACCTTTTTCACTGATGAGAACAGCCAGGGATAATTTGCTTTCTGATCCGCATCTCCATTTTTGCCACTGTGAATTGGTCCCGGGACCTTAAAGACTTCGCTCAAAGCCTCCGTTTGCTTCACAAAGTCTGCACACAAACAGCAGAAAGAAAATCTTTGAATTGGCCTGTTCAAGTTAATGTAGTCACCAAAACCCAGTGAGGACTGCCCCTCTACAGCATGAATGGTCATCCAGGAATCGCAGGAGAATTATTTCATAGATACGGTACTAATTGTGGAGAGATTTGCGAACACGACAAATTGGACAAGGTGCAGTTTATGAATAAACATGGAGGTGATTTGTATTCATCAGCATGACTTCTCAAGTCATGAGTGTTTCTTTAAACAATGGTGACCCTGCTTCTTATTATGTAAATGATGAAAACCTCATTTGAATGTATGTATTTCACTGAAGCATTATAATGTGTTCCCTGGGAGCACATCATTGACTTTTGACTTTAAAATTACTTGCAAAGCTGAAAGGAACAACTTGACTATTTGTTGTTTATGCATTTATTTTTCTGAGTTCAAACACTGGTCTGATGAAACTGATGTGCACTAGTAATCTTATTAAAATCTGATTGCTGTGGCTCTGCTCTAGATGCTCGAATGCAAAACTGCACGTAGTGCAGGATATCTCTAAATCTTGTTCCACGTCTGGCTAGTAACCTGGACTGCCCTCTCCAACAAGTTTTACATTTAAAACATTTAAATTCATAAGAAAAAGCCCAAAAGCATCCTTTTGCCGCACCTGAAAACGGTGGCCTCTTCCTGTGATCATCGTCCCAGCACTGCTTCATGATGCTGATCATCTGTTCACACTCAGGAGGCCTCTGATCGGGTATCATAGTCACACAGGGCCTCTTCCCCTGCGACACCTGTAAGAGCACTGTGGTCACACTGCAACCTGCATCCAGATTTAGATGTAGATGAGCACATGCAGTAAGCAGTGAATGGAGCAAAGTGAACCTACTTGTTTGATGGCTTTTTTCAAAGTGTGTGTAGGGCACTGAGCCAAAGTATTCATTTGGGAGAGTGTAATTTTCTTCTTCTACAAATGATTCCTCTGATTATCCCTCTAATGTTTAAGTTCTCACATAAAAATAGCCACACTTTTAACCTCAAAATCCGATTATTTTTCTCTAAAACATTGTGGTTATGAATCCTTAGTGGCTTATTATCAATGTGGTATTGGTCTAGACATACCAAATGAATCATTGTGCTTTTAACATGTTTGTGGGTTTGTGCGTCATTACCATACTAAGCTTACAGACAGTTACTGTCGATATGCCAAGTTAAGATAACAACCTCTTGGCTTTGACTTTACTTTGAAAGCAGCATAAAGTTGATCTAATTCTGTAGGAAGACATCTGGCTTTTCTAACTCGTCTGACTTGCCACTTCAAAATCTTCACAGACAATTGTTTTCTCAGAAGGAAATGTCTAATAATGGAATCATGAGTACTAATTAAGCCAGTTTACCCCAAAGCTCATTTTGGTGACATGTTTTAAAGCTTCTGCGAGTTTTGTTTCATATGTTTCACAATGTTATTCACATCATTTAAGAACTATTTCTAAAAACACTGAAATGAAATCCCTTCATGTTTATGCAGTGTTACATAATTCCTTTCTAAAGAAACGCCTATTAATCATGGAATGAAGATGGGATTCATTTCAAATGAATAATTTCCTACCTGCATACGGTTTCTGTTGTGTCAGAATTTCCCACATCACAATTCCAAAGCTGCAAATCAAAGCAGAAGGAAGCACTTCAGTCCTGGCGTTCTCATTTTGGCATACTGTGTATTCATTGAACTTTGTGGATGTCCTCCTCACACATAAAAGGCATTGAAAGCTCTTTTTTGTTCAATGAAAAGCTTTTCAGCAATGAAAAATAAATAAATAAAAGTGCAAAAACGAGTGAGTGATATACATCTAATATGTCCCTCTGACTTCTGAAAGATTAAAGTGTATATATATTGTACAGCAAGGTTACACTGTGTGAAGTGTGAACTGTGCGCTGAATCAGAAAAAAAGCTGTGATTCTGATGGTGCAATTTCAAAAACACCCTTGGCAAGTCACCTGTAAACATCAAAGGTAGTTCCTGGAGGATCGGGGGAGTGAGTGAAGGTCTCTGGAGGAATGTAACTTATGTTCCCTCTAGCAGCCAGACGCTCCATGAACAAGGTCTTGTTCATGCCCTCCTCCCAGTGGATTAAACCAAAATCTGAAATCTTAGTGAAAAAAACCACACACACACACACACACACACACACACACACACACACACACACACACACACACACACACACACACACAAAACAAGAATAAGACAATGTTATCGAATTAAAATAGAGCGCTCTGCAGAGCTCAGAATAAGCCAGGAGTTCATTTTAAGTTTCCAGAAGTTTACTGACCTTGATGTGGAGATGATCGTCCACAAGGATATTGGAAGTCTTCAGGTTAAGATGGAGTAGTGGAGGTTTCATGCTGTGAAGGAAATTCATGCCCAAGGAGGTCTCATGAATCATCTGAAACTTCTTCGGCCACATCAAACTGTGACTGGCTAGAAGATTGTTCAGGGACCCATTACTCATGTACTCCATCACAAGTGCAGTCACTTCACTGCACATGCCATATATGGGAATTATGTACTTGAATTTCAATTTGGCTATGCTGGACACCTCCTCTATTATTTTCCTGGAATAGAAAAAAAAAAGGCTGTGATTTTATTCGAATTTTGAACTTTGACCACTGGAAATGCTTTCTGTGAAAAACATCAAAAGTAGATGTGGTGAGAGCGATGGATACAATGAATCCAATAGTTTTTGTACAATTCAAGATGAAGTCCGAGTCCAATAAGCATTACCAAATGTTAGTTTAATCTTGAATTTGTTCCAGTTCACTGATATTTGCCTTGGACAATATACTGTTTACCTTTTTTAGAATAGGTAGTGATGAATCTCTTGGCTTAAGCCATGTTAATTCTGTAGTTGGTTAATGTTTAACTAATACATATTCACCAATCAGTTGTCATGTCTGGTTCAGAGGAGCAGAAATGTGTGTGATTAATCATAGCTGTGTTGTAACAAGTCCACGTGGTGTTTCACATTGCATTGTTCTGTACAGCCGTTACACTCCTACTGCCAAGTCTAAGTGCTCCCTGTTGCCTGTGATGGTGTTAATTTAGGCCTTCAGAGAGTGCGTGGTGCTATAATATAGTGGGGTGGGATTCGTTGAAAGCTTTGTCATATTACAATAAGATATCCTGGCATCGCAAATGCTAATTAAACGATAAGCTGTGGGCCTTTCCTTTCTATAGACCCAATATTCTTCAAAGTATTCTAACAATTATAACTTAGTTCCCACCTGTAAAAGTTGTTTCCACACAAGGTTGTGTCAAACGTTTTCAACGCACAGTTTTCCCGCCAGAGCTTGACCTTGACCTGGTACACCTCACCAGATTTGCATTTAGCCACCTTGATCCAGTCAGCCTCAAAATCATCCTTCTGGAAGTTCCTGAACTGCCCAGGAGCTCGGTCAAGGCGATCCATGAGTGCAAAGCTCCTCTCTCACACAACCCCTCAAAACAATCTCAGTCTCTAATCCTTCACATCAACAGGGTTTATCTTCCAGATCAACACTGATGAGCAGCACCGCAGGAGCTTGTGTCTCACACAGGGAGAGAAAAAGCCCAAGAACACAGACACACTTTAAAATAAGTGGAGCTAGCTGTGTGGAAGTTACGAGGAGTGATATCCAAACTAAACTACACTCCAGATCTGTGGGCGGAGCTGAGCTGAGTTGTAGAACTTGTTTGCTCTGCAATGCTGCAAAGCTGGTTTTTAGCAGCCGAGACTGCTGTCATTGCTTTCGGTCAATAGTGAAAGAACTTTTTCTTTCTCCTCTGATGCCAAGTTGCGATAATTTTTACATGCCAGTGCACTCATGTTATACCATTCTGTTTAGTGTGTCTGTCAAAACACTAAAACCACCAGAAGTAAGGTGAATGAGACTGAACACATCACTGCAGTGGTCTGCTGGGGGACCTGCGGGTCAAAGAGGTGGTTTTATTATTATGGCTGATCACAGTAACCTTACTGGCTCATGATCCATTCACTTTAACAAGGCACACCACTGACACATATAGTTGAATGGCTCAGTTGCAATCTGAGTTGAAGGATATGCCCATTATTAACACACACACACACACACACACACACACACACACACACACACACACACACAGAAAGCTTTCACATTCTGCTTGCTTGTGCTTTTATTTAGAGTTCACTCTCCTGCTCTGGTGTTCTTATGCCTGTGTGCCTGTGTGTCAGGTTGCTCAGACATCAGTGCTTCCAAGGCGTCTGCAGGTCCCAGTCCACTGTTGCATAAGAGACACTGATTAGACGATATTCAACAGCTCTGCCACTCAGCCTGAATCTCACGCTCCACCTCTCCTCCTAAAATCTGAGCCAAAACCACACCTGAGTACTACAATCAGTTTTTAAGATCAATAACCCATCAGAACCCCCTACAGTAATGTAATCTGGTGGCTCTGCTTTGCCTTGGGAATAGTTTGACTCAATTTTTCCCCTTAGCAGGGAGGCTCAATGCAACTGCAACTCAGACAAGGTTGATGGGAGTGTTCTCTTCAAATTGATGATGCCTCCATCCATATGATGTACGGCATTGATTGAATAGCTGTGATAGCTATGAAAATTTTGTCGTTATAGACATACTAGACAGTGCTCTGTACTGCCACCATAAAAAGACTAATTGAGGGAATGTGTTTTCAAAAAATGTTATTCATTGTTCCTGCAGAGCTCCAAAGATTTGAACAATCATTTTGACACACACTGACCCTGGAGCTGTTTCGGCAGCATGTGGTGGCCCAGCACCTGGAAAATCTCATCTAACTCATCTAGTAGGCGACGTTTTGTCACAAAGCTCTACTCTCTTTTTTTAAAGCTTATTCTTTGTTCAGGCACTTATTTTTTAGTTATTCATTTGTTTTTTAATGTGTTGGGCACTGAACTGCACGCCAGCTGGTTTCTCTGAGATTAGATGTGAAATCAAAGACGGTGTGCAAACACATTAGCAAACACCTTGTCTTTGTATGAACTTCAAGTAGAGGACACAAAGTGACTGTCAAAATAAGAAATGATATAAAAAGTTTGAAAACAGTCATAGTCATAAGAACATGATGTGTTTCTCATTTAAAGTTTACCTGAAACTGTGTGGAAAATTGACTGAATAACTTTAGAAATCTTTGAGCATTCATTATGTGTAAGCATCCACTACCACAAAACAATCAAGATCATCGTTTTACCTACACCTTACCCTCAGCCTAGCTGGTTTTCCTGCCACAGTTTAAGACACAGAGATGCAGAGAAAATGAAATAAGAAAGACTTTGACCTGGTAGAGTCTTATTGTTTTCTGCATACAAGAAGAAGGACATCATTTCAATTACATTGTGCCTCTATCTTCGTTAAGGCTGGAACGAGGCACAGCATTGCTTCATTCTATGGAGCTGGTCATAGAGTTAATTTAGCATATTCCAAATGTATCAATAATCCTTAATAATGAATTGTAAATTTAGCAGCATGTGATAATAGTGCACAGGCACTATTATCTGTGAACCCATTTCCTCTCCCAATCTTTCACAACATTTATCGTGAAGGATTGGGAGCCTTACATTTTCTAATTATGTATTTCCATCTTTCTGCATATTAAAGCGGGCTCTTCCTTAAGAGAAAAGATTTAACTGCCCGGCTTATGCAAAAGGATTACGGTAATAGAAAGCTCATTCAGGAAGATGAGAAAACAAAGACGTCCTCTACCTTCTCTTCTATTCCCACCTGCTGTTCTGGTTTATAGGCTCATTCAGTTATACTCCACCACCATTCAACCCCCTTTAGAGCTAAATTTATCTTGGGACATGAGGTTTTGTTGCAGTGTTAACCATAGTGATGAACTCCCACATACATTTATAGACACACACATACATATATAAATGATTCCTGTGGGTCCCTGGTAGCTTTGGTACTCATTTGGGCCGTCTCCTTTGGGTTTCTTGATTCCCATATAGCAAATTTAGAATAAATATGGTTCCCTTGAGAGCAAAAGTCCAGCAAAAATTCCCAGTTGTCTGCAACTCTCTCTGTGAAGTCTATCTCTTATTGTGTGTGTTTTTGTCTTACTTTTTACATATAAATGTGATTCATCAGGTTCTCTATGCATAATGCACATCTTATGAGAGACCAACCACAGCCCAGCATTCTGCTGTCATTTCATCCTCTGAGCTAGCTTTTTGTTCAGGCTTTCATTTGTGAGACATGGTTAGAATTTTTTGGTTAATAATTCTACTTCTAAAGGATTTTCCCTTCCCGGCTCCTTTTAAATCTGTCAGCTCTCCCTGCAGGGATGCAGAGCGCATGTGGAACACATCTACAGGGTCACATTCATTTAGACATGTCCTATTGATTATATGTTTATTTTGCAAAGCCCAAAATGGGATAATCTCTAACTATATTATTGTGAGGCTTTACAAGATTATAGATTCATTATTTCTGCAGAGCACTATCAAAGGGCATTGTGGTGAGCTGTGAATGCCGTTGCACTCATATATAGGAAGACATGAGCAGAATTAATAATTTAATGATATGAAAGATCTTCACTTAATACAAGGTCACATTTGTTTTATTTTGACAGCATATCTTCTTCCACAAAGACCAGAAAGGCTGTTTTCATCACAGGCATAAAATATGCCCTGCTTAGATATATATTTTTTATTCTGCAGATGGCAAAAGTGTCAACCCCTCAACTCAAGTCCTAACTACCCAATCACTTTCATTCATCCTACAGAGACGGGTGCAATAATAAATGAATTTAACATTCACTGACAGCCACAGCGTCATGCCTCACTAACTAGCACTATTATTTAGGAGAGACTCATGGATTGATGTTCTAGTGTAAAGCAGGCATCCGTGATAAGATTTCAGATAGGCTACCTGAGGGTGGAAGTCTGTCTTCATTGATGGAACCCACATCTTTAGCTCAGCCAATGGCATTAGCAAGCTCCACCACACCCGGTAAGCTGACTGGTTAGAGCTAAAGGGTTTTCGTCCTCTAATGGCTAACAAGCTTAACTCCAGCATTTCTTATTAATATTCTGTGAACACAGACGCCACCACTGGACTAGAACATTGCTGGGCCTCTCAAGAGCATCATTTTTTACTCATTATTTATTTCTACAGAATAATAAATATTGTCACAATGTTTAAAAAAAAAAAAAAAAGGAATAATATAATGGTTACCAAAACAGAGTCAGACTGAAAAACTGTGAAATAATTATTTATCCTTTGTATAGTGGTTCAAAATCTGAGGGTGCAGTAATTTAGTAGTGTTTCAAATTTAAATCCCATATAATATAAAGCAGGGTCTGTTTCGATTTGCCTAGATCAGCCAAAGTCAAGAGTCATTCTGCACACTGTGCTGTGGCCTACTTAAAACCTGAGAAAATCCCATGGAGCTCACCTAAAAAAAGAAAGTGATGTATATTTTGGAAAATTGTATTCAAAAAACATGAATAACACAGGCTGTTGACTATGTTTTTCGTAATGCTACCCAGTCATATTCAAAGTGACCCACCTGACCCTAACATCCATTTAAAAGCAACACATTCTGGTCAGGTTAATATCACAAACTGACCATCTCCTAATACCAGTTTTAATTCACTTTTTACATTAATAAATAAATGTTTATACACCTCTAACTCTACACATGTGAGTAATTTCAAACTGAATTACTGTGGCTTACCTGCAGTAACTTCACCAGCAGTGCCCACCCCACACTGTGGGAATCACTGGCCTAGGCACACACAAAGTAACATATAATTTACTTATTGTTTGGACTTTGATTTAAAGGTATATTATGTAAATTCTGATACCATTAGTTAAAAACATGTCTGCTAGTGCATGAAAGTGGGAGCACAGGAGTTGTTGTCTTCGCCAATGTGTCATATTTTGGCTTAAAATGGACTCAAGGAGCAAGCTGGTTAATATTTAGGGGCAGCTGGTAATTGGCTGGGGAGGATGGTTTATCAGGGACGCGACCAGGAGCCCTGCCAGAAGAAGAGAGAAAGTGTTAACAGCAGCCAAGATCAATTGAACAAGACATTGCAGACTTCTTTAATTAAGTTCCACTATCTTCTTTTTGGTCTTATGAATAAAGCCTCCACTCTTCGCCAGATGGTCTGCTACCTCACGGTGGGAAATCAGCTCATATAATATTGCTTAATGTTCATGTTCCTCCTCATGTTATTTTAACATGATTTTCTCCCTGCATCTTCAGTATCCACGCTCTAGGTTCAATACTCACCTGTCTCTCACCATGTCTTCCAGTGCTGGTCAACTCAGTCTTCATGTTTCTTACTTGTCTGCTCTCCTGCCTGCAACAATCCTCCGGACAGGAAAAATGTTGTGCATCTTGGCTACTCACTCCTTGACTCTCTCGGACACTCACCTAGCTGCCTCCCCTGTTTCATGTGCGTCACACATGAAACAGATATTCCCATTAACTTTTACACTGAATCCGTCAAATCAGATCTTCATAGATTAGAATTGGAAATTTATATTTTGTCCACAAATAGTGGCATAGTTGCAACATGACATAGGTCATGTCATGGTCACAGGGAGATTACCATCGTATTTTTCCTGAAGTCTGACTGACATATTTAGCAGCAGTGAGGGCTTCCATTAATGCCAGGAAATCCAGACATCAGATAAAACGTCATTCAAGACACTGTGTTCTGGGCACCTTGCAATGTTTATGAATACAAGTTAGAGAAATTTTAGATTTCTATAACTATGAAGTCTGAGTTTATACTTTTAACAGCAACACTGAGAATGTTAATAGATAGAAATACAAAATAAAAGTGCACAGTTTTAGATTCTCCTATAAACCAGCGGTCCCCAACCCCCGGGCCTCGGACTGGTACCGGTCCGCACAGAGGGAGGGAGTCTTGAACACCTTGAGCTGAACTCTATGCTGATGGAATCTTATCATTCAAATACTGCCCCTGAATTTCATGTCTGTTTTTGCTCCCACTAAAAACCCTGAAGGTCATCATCCTTCATTGGAAGTCAGTGTTGAACTCCCTGCACAGCAGTGCACCTACATTCAAAATGAGGAAAGAGAAAGAAACAGCGCTAACAATGTTCCCCAAAAAAACTTTACTGGTGCACATAAAATGGATCATGGAATATTATGTTAGGAATACTGCTAGAAAGGATTTTCCCATTTGTATTTTGCTTCATTGTACTTATTAAGGATTCAGATTAGAGATTGAGATCAGGAAAAAATTCTTCTTTAGACACAGATTAAAAGTAAATCAGCACTGATACATATTCTGATATTTTTTTCCCACTATTTCATATTATTAGCCACATCATATTACAGTGTATAGATACAGAAGCAACATTTCAGGGCTGTTGTATGTTCTCTTGCAATAATAAATGAGCTTCTACCACAAAGACTCGATATAGGTAACAAGACACAAATGCATACATTATCGTGTATGAAACAGTTATTCACAAGCCATTATTCTCAAAGTGGGAAACAAAGCATGCTGATTTCTTGCCCCTGGGGATAAAACAAAGGGCTCAAGGTGTTTTTTTTTTATTTGTGAATGATAATCGACTGCTCATGGTTAAGTACAAAATTAGACTGCAACAGCTGTGTCACCTGCGAAAGGCGGTGTGAATTGGATTGCTCCTCATTGTGTAGTCTAGCCTATACCAGCCGATGCAGCTGGCCGCCTCTGCTCTGTGGTTAATATGATTGACTGCTCCACTGTCTGTTGACTAATGTAATTGTCTGCAGCTATTTTGGTAAAGACTTGATCAGTGTAAAAGGCGACGGTCCTTCCTTGGTCACGGAAGGATCAAGTCACCTCCTGGGTGAAGACAGCCGCAGCAGGCTCGTGGCGGAGCCGCCGAGCGGAGCAGCCAGTCACCCCGTTTACGGTAGGCCAGCCACACCAGCAGCAGCATCACTGTGACAAGCGAGGAGCCAACCACCAGGCTGACTATGACCAGAGCCAAGTCCAGTTCTGATGGTTCTGATAAAAACACAAACAAACAGACCGTAAAAGTCACAGCCATGACTTGTTTGTGCAGTGTTCCCTAATATAGCCTCTGTAGGAATTATATCTCACTTATCTTAACTGCACTACTGTATAGCTCTGTAAATAATCATTCTGTACATTCGATAATCTTTAATCCTACAACTGTTTACAACTTGCATAGTTCCCATTTCTGTATAGCTGTATATCCCAGATTCTGTAAAGTTATTTATTTCATATTCTGTATAGTTTTTCATATTTATATCCTGTTCATATCCTGTACATAGCTTGTACTCACTACAGCCTGTACATACTTATAGTTATAGAATATTCACAACATACTTCATACCGTGTACATTATAACATACCATAATAGACCCATTTCTGTAATATACTCACATATCTATATTATTGCTAATATATATTGTAATATATCTATATCACTAAAGCACTTCTGGATGGATGCAAACTGCATTTCGTTGCCCTGTACCTGTGCATGTGGAATGACAATAAAGTTGAATTCTATTCTATTCTATTCTAATCTCTTTTACTTTCATCGTGTAGCTTTATATGACGCACTCATGAGGAGAATATCTAATTTCCTGTCACATCATCTGCCGTGCATGCTCTGTTATCTCAGATCATCATTTTTGTGTAAGGACCAGCTAATAATTACCTATCTCCTCTGGAAAGGTAGAGTTCTTCACTTGTTTCAACATGGGTCCAAAGGATATGCGATTTTTCAGATTGGTGGCAAAAGTTTGCGAGCCCTCTGAGGGAAGTGCACGCCTCTTCTGAAGGCACTGCTACAAAAAGACGAGGAGATATAAAACAATTAAGTTTGGAAACTGGTGAAATAGCTAACAGGTTATTATCTGTTTGGGTGATGGATGGTTGTTCTTTCTGTCTGTGATGATAAACAGAAAGAAATGTGCACGAAACCAACACAAACAAATCACTCCTCTGATAAATATTTTGGAAAAACCTGATTTCTTTCCTGCCAGTTTTTTTTTTTTAGTTGAATAAAAAGAGCATGAGCAGAAGTATTTATTTCAAATAAAGAGCTGCAAATATGGATTTGAGCTTGCAAGGAACAGCTTTCATTTAATCTAGGCATCCCATTCTGATTTAGAGCAGCTCAAACTGGGTTTTTGCAATGCAATGTATAGCTTTTCTGTAGCTGATGTGCTTCACCAGAATGCATAGTCTCACATCAAGTGCAAAGAAGAAACACAATTTGTCACAACAAGAGGGGGGAAGGAGCAATAGATGTGGACAAAGAAAGTTGCAGATAATGCAGTACAATTTGTGTCAAAGCTCAAACTCTCAAAGTGTTTTACTGCTCTATAAGATGGAGCTTTTATCGTCTATCATATATCCCCACTGTTTTACATGACCACTGTAACAGGAAAAAACAAAAGAAAAATGGCTGAGAACTTAGCAATACTAGAATCACAGCTGCTGTGGGAGCTGTGGAAGTGCTCTTCAAAGCCAGACATCAAAATGAGTCTCTGGAGTTTTTCCTCTCTTTCACCTCCGCCCTCTAACATGCACTTGTCAGATGATTCCCCTTTTCTCATTAAATCAGAGCCCTCATTCCCAAAACAGCAGGATACAGGGGTTGGTATTAGAGCTGCTTGTCTAGTGCTATTCTCTAACTTTGTGAAGACCTCATCTAACCTATAGTGTGTCTATAATCACGTGACCAGGGTTCCAGGCTGTGTGTTTGATTCCTGGGGTTTGACTCCGGTCTTTGTAATCTTGCTAAAGAGTGAGATGTATAAAATACTTATTAGTATTAGCAATGGCATGTTGCATTAGTTGTACCAAAGGATTCTTTTAACTTTGATTCTGAAAAATTATGTATGCCTATGCTTTCAAATAATTTTCATTTACCGTCTCTCTTTGCTCTTGTACCCAACCAATTTAAAGGAGCCCGCTCACTTCTAGTCTGTCTCCATGTTTTCCGTGTCACAAAATTTAAATTACCTTCAGTCGCTTGCTCTTTCATTCTCTCACATCATTACGCTGTGCACCCACTGCAATCTTACCCTTTCACAGTCAGAGTGGTTCCTCAGGCAGACACTCAGATCGCAGTGTAGGTACACTACTGAGTAATTAATCATTTGGAAGAGACTGATGGTGAAGCTGGCACTCGTTGACAAGGCAGTGGGCAGTAGTGTGATCCCTGCTGGTTCTGCTGCTAACCTGAGGCACCAAAACAAATGCAGAGTATAACCTTAGTGGATTTTTTTTTCTTTAAAAGAAATAGCGGAATGTTTAAGGAAAAGCGGTTAAAGTGAGAAAATCCTGCCACATGCCATGGAAGCTGCAGTAATCAATAAACAGTGCACCCTTTTTGTGTCAATATTTTGGATTGGACTGAGCTGAACACTTAAAAAAACAATAAATCATATTAGGTAAATGTCAGTTTTTGCTTTAGGGTGTTGTAAGATTGGTAGTTATGGTATGTAATGTTAATAAGTTTTGCTATAAATTCTGATTTAGCGTCCAGAATATATTCACCAGTGTGCTGATTTTTTAAGCATTTCCTCAGCTCTTTAGGAGTTATTGAGGTTATTATTTCAAGGTAATTTAAAATGATTTACTGTTTTTTTTTCTTCATTTCACTCAGGAGAAATACATTTGAAAAAAAAAACTGCACATCACTGGTGTAAAAATTTTTTTAAGTTTAACAGTCACTCAGACTTTGATATTTTACAGGTTGTCTATTTACAGTATATTGCTGCTTCTCCATATGTGTGGAGTGCACCCAATTTCCATCTATCTGACTGATCCTGGCTCAGAGAGATAACACCATCAACCTACAACAGCCTTCTTTTTATCTAGAATATTTAACTCTTAGAAATGGACCTGCAGCTTCCTGGATTGATGTAAGTTATAGTAAAACTGTTTATCTGGTAAAATAAATAAATAAATAAAAATAAACATTCTTTTAAGCAGTGACAGTCTAGCCCTACGTATAATAACAACCCTGGGCCGTGTGGATAAGTGTTACCTGGTAAAAATGTGATACCTGAATTTTTTAAATTATTTTATTCCCCCATCACCAGGTCAGAGATTTGGAAAAATTGAACATTTAAACTTATATTTAATCCAAAGTTTGAATGAGACTGCCTAATAACCTTATTACAAGAAGTCAACAAACACTGATGTTATCAAAGACATCAGAATTCTATCCATCCATCCATTTTCTTGACAGTTTATCCAATTCATTGTGGTGGGGGATTGCCGGAACACAAGAGTTGGAAAAGAACACAAACGCTTATTTCCGGCTTTCCTGTTTACCTGGAGAAAAGACAGCAGGTAGAGTTTGCAAGGTCTGGCTGGATGGTTGGAGACAGGCAACAGGAGGTGACCCCGAGGTTTATCTGACTGTTGTTTGTCTTTAGGTTGATAACCACTCTGAGGTTCCCCTGGGCAGGTACAGCATCGCCAGGCTCTACACCTCTCCCAAGGTCAAGACTCATTTCTGCTGTGTAGTTTCCACTGCCACACAGATCCTCTGAAACTTCTGTTATACTACCAACAAATTGGTGTATTTGCAACATGAATCTTAACATATTTACATCATAAATATCTTTAAAGAAGGGCGGCACCAAAAATGTTATTGTGTAAAGTACTGCATATTACATACTTTATGTTACTGCTAAACATACACACATAAACATACATCTTATTTTGTGATTGATTTCTCAATGTAGACATTCGTTTACATCTATTTTGATTTAGTATAGAAATCAGCTTTAGGACTTGCAGTCACATGAGTATCTCAGGTTGAACAAATACAGCTCTGAAAACTCTTCCCACCTCAGAGTTTTCACAGTTGTGAAGGGTAGTAGTAGTTATGTCTAAGTTATTTTGCTCAGCTAAAATTCCTAATTGTGCTATAAACATTCATTGACTGCAGAAATAAATAAATAAAATGGCATCCTAGTCTGTTTGCCAACTGTGGTTCCTGACTTCTTTTCACAAATTAGGAAGAAAAAAAACGTAAAAGTCATGGGATCATTTCTAGTCAATATTTTAATCATTCAAAATCTCCAGTATGTGTTAACTAATTATAAATAGTAGCATTACCCAGAGAGATACAGATGTGATGAGGTCCTTCCCCTGCGCTTCAGCTTTGGCAGCTCGGACTCAGACTCTGGCAGTAACAGGCTGCGCCCAGACTCTTCTTTAGCCGCGGCACTCACTAACCTGGTGGCATTTTGCGCTTCAAGTACCTCGACATTGCCTGCTCCTCGGTTTAATTGTGTTTTTGTGTTTTTTTCAGAGAGCACCGTCAGCTCAGTAGCCTTTATTTTGGTCTGCAGAAGAGCTGCTTCAGGTTCAGATAAAGTGACCTCTTTAGCAGGAACCTCCTGAGCCTTCGAGGTCTCTCTGTGAAAGCGTCTTTGTGTTGTTTTCCTTACAAAGTGGGGCCTCTCAGGTGTCCAGTGCCTCTCCAAATGAACAGCTTTAGCTGCCACACTCCTGGCCTTTTCTGACATCGTTTCATCAACGCCGTGATCGGATTCACCGATACTGATGAATGCTGAAAGCGTTGCATATTCAAGGTCAGCGGCCTGCGGTGTAGCCTTTCCAGCTACAAGACAGTCAGAGCTGCAATTGCCATTTTCTGGTTTTGCGCCAGCAGTGTCCTCGTCTCTGAAATGATCTCTTTCTGTGACTGCACCCTGTGTTTTATACATTTTCTGACTATGATCAATTTCACCTGGTCCAGTTGTTGTTTCAGTCGTCTTGGTTGACCGAGCACAGCCGATAGTCCTACAGCTGCTTTTATTAATAATGTCTGTGGGCGAGATCCTTGTAGTTGGTGCAGAATCTGCCATAAATCCAGATATCAATTGACTTATTGAAGTCTTTTCATGCGAGGTCTGCCTGTCAGGCTGCTCTGTTCTGTCCTGCGTATATGCTGCAGAAATTTTCTCAAGTAGAGATTGTTTGGCTTCAAAAGCACTCTTTGTAGTCAGAGCTGTTTTGATGTCTTTAATTAATGAATATTCCATTTTTCTAAGCATGGTAGATGTTGGACCATGCAAACCTTCAGCTCTGTGGGATGTCTGCAGCAAGTCTCTTTGGATGTCCTTCTCTGGGTCATTAATATTATGTGTTATTACAAATACAGCAGGAGCAGCATGCTGACTCTGTTCAATAGTCCGTACAGAAATTTTATCCTCAGGCAGCTCGGCACTGTGTGTTTCAGTTGTGTGTTGTCTTTTCACAGCAGGGTTGGGTTTGCCAGTAGTAGGAGTTATGGGACGCCCTATCAATGACAAAGACTCAGTATGACGATTCGAGTGCTCTATGTGCTCAGCAGCAGCGCGAGATGAGTTTTCCACAACTGGCACACTCTCACTAGCCATCAGCAGTGATTCGTGATCTTCTTTGGACACAGTAACCCCACCTATGGTAGGAGTTGGAGCCAGGGACACGGAATCATCAGTTACTGCTGTTATCATTTGAAAGGAAGAAGTAATTAGCTGGTCGTCAGTCTGGTGTGTGGATTTACTGAGGATAATGATATCATTTCTGAAAGTAATATGTGCAGCAGGGAGAGCACTGTTGCTCACTGAATTGTTTTGCTTTCCGGGTGTTTTTTCTGCATGATGCTTCACATCAGAAACAGACATTTTAGTCACATCATCATGCTGGATTTTAGGCATTTCAGGCCAACCTTCTGACTCAACATCTGGAGAGGTGCCAGATGGTGCCACATGTGTGCTAAAGGCAGGTGTTCCAAAATCATACACAAAATTGTCGTCCATAGCCTGCTCAGTCCTGGGCCCAGCATGAACCGCAAGCATGACAGACTTGATGGGAACTGTCACAGTGCTGTTTGCTTCATTTTCGCCATTTACACTGATCAGGTCATTCTCATGAATCATTTTCATTGCTGGTTTATCAGCCTGCATTATAGACAAAGAATTAAGTTCATCTATGTTATCTTTATTGCTGCCGGTCATTGGTGTAATAAAAGGTAAACTGTTCTTTTCAAGTCTCATCTCTGATATTTGCTCTGTGACCAGCTCTAAATGTTTCACTTTCAAGGTCACCATTGTTCGTGCATTATCGTTCTCCGTGATTTGATTTGTCTCATCAGCAGTCCCTAACAAAGACTTGACACGGTCACTTTCACCATTCGCATGTTGAGTGTTGGAATTGGCCCTAAGTAAGTTTAGTAAGACAGGGCTAACCGCTGATCCGGTTAGACCTGTCAGCCTATAGGTGCCAGGTAAAATGTCACCTCCAAACAGGCTGAGATTTAGCAGCGGTGACATGTTGGTATGGGGAAATTGATCGTTTTCCGCTTTAGGACTCGATGATGCCGTTAGGGTATGCACAGATCTCTGCTCGTTACCATCAACAGAGGTATGCAGAGCATCTGGATGGGCTGTCTGCTCTGACAGTTTAAATGAGCATGGCTGGCCTGAAGTCATGTCAAAAGAGGGGGAGGAGGAGGACTCGCTGATCTGAGGGACAGGCTGCGCTTGGCGAGGCTGCAACTGGCCTATGGAGATGTGGGCCTCGGATGACAAGGCTGTGGCCGTGGGTGGCCTAGTAGATGAGTGATTATACATCTTCTGGTGTGGACCGGGATTCACTGATGCTATAATGTATTCTGCTTGCTCGCTCTCATTTGCGGTATGTAAAATTGAATTGGCCTTTGAAACTGAAGCACTAAATTTATGCGTCTGATCTGGGATGTCGTAAATAATTGATATATTGGGAGTAGAACTATTTACTGTAAAGTGGGGCTCAGCTCTCGGGAATCCAGCTGCGGTTGTCAATCGATGGGTGGTGAGTGACAACATATTGCTGATAGTCTTTAGTAAAGGGTGAGTGAATTTAGCTGCACTGCTGTTTGGGGAAACCGATGGCTTTAATACGTCCCCAAACTTTAAAGTGTGATGTCCAAATGTAGCTTCAACAACTTCGTTCCGGGCACTTTCTTTAGCGAGTGATGACGTAACTTCATGTTTTGGAAAAACGTCCTTGGGGGGAGAGAGATGAGATCTAGTCTGTGTGTATGGCTCTTTGGGAAGAGATGTTGTTTTCGATTGGATGGGGCTCTGACTTGTTGTTCTGTGATTTTTTGTCACTTTATAGGTAAATGATTTATTTGTGATTTCCACAATTGCTGTAGCATTTTCTCCCAGATGAATGCCCTTGTTCTCAGTGGTTCCCAGCTGTTTAATCAAACTGGGGCAGGGAGACAGGTTCTCAACAATGTGTTCTTTATCTCTGTTAAATTCTTTCGAAATAGTAGGGGGTCCAAAGGGAACATTTGTCATGTCCTTTTTCCCAGTTTCCCCAACACATTTATTGTCTTCTTTCCCCTCTGGCGTTTTCTCACTTCTATCCTCTGCTTCTTCCCTTTTTAAAGACTCACTCTGCTTTTCAGCTGCAACTTTTAGGAAATTCTCTTCATATATTTTAGTCACACTGTCTCTTTCAGCTCCTTCTTCATCACTGATTTGCCCTTTGCTTTGATCCAGGTTTTGTCTCAAGGTTACACCCTCCTCTCCATTGGTCATTTCACCTTTTTCCCTACTCATGTTGGCGGTTTGCGCTGCCATTTCTTCCCCTTCCCTGTCTACATTTTGATTTGTCTTAGCTCTGGTATTGATTATTTTTTCTTGTTCTTCTTCTCTGCTCTCTTTAAATTTTTCTCTTTGATAGTTCAAAGTTGTGTCTTTCCTGTTTTTCTCTCCTTCCTGCAACTTTATTATTGCGTTCATCTCCTCATCGTTTTCTGTCTTGTTCCCATTTTCTACAACTGCATACAACACCTGTTCATTTTCATCTCTTGATTTTGTATCATTATCTCTTAGTGACTCTCTGATTAAATCCCCACTATATGTTGAATAAGACTGACGAGTTGATGCTACATTCTTCCCTCTAGCTACATCATAAGTTCCTACCTGGATGAGTTTAGACTGAGTCCCTGAAAATTTACTTATTGTCAGTTTCTCAGAAAGAGATTTGCTTGATAGTGTTGGTAGTGTCAACACGGGCATGTCATCACCAAAGTCCTGACTCAACTCTGAGAGAAACAACTTCCTGGGCAAAACTTCTGTTGTTGCGGTGGTTGTAGTTTGTGGTTCTCTTATAACTGGTTTATTCATTGGCCCTGGGGGATCAACAGAAGAATGTTTAACAATGCTGTGTACAGCGTTAAATGTCAGAGGATCTTGTTTATCTGTCAAGTGTGTCTTTGTGGTTGCAGATGCAAGCTTTATGGCAGAATCCTTTGGTAATAATGTCAGTATGGGTCCTTTGGTCTGAAAGCTTGGTTTAGCTGGTGTTTGGAGTCTCAGAAGAGAGATCAAAGAATCCACTCTTCCTGTCTGAAAGTGAGACTCAGGATTTTCGACTGGCAAAGCGGTTGGCCTACTCCCGCTGAAGGGTGTTGCTGCACTGTGAGCTTCAATCGAGCTCATTCTTACTGCTGGATGAGATGCAGTGCTGTGATCACTACCCTCTGTAAGAACACTTATGTGAGTGCTGTGGGGAGCTGAACTAATAACAGGCATATTGCTTACCGGCCCACTGCTGATGTCCAAAGACTGTCTTTGAATGAAACTTTTTAAGTTTGTTGAGACACTGTGGGAAGCTGTTTTGTTATTCTTACTGAAATATATCAGGTCTGACTGCGGGACCCCAGTGCTTACTTTTTTTTCATACAGCTCTTTTTCTCCACTTTCTACTGGTTTCCTTGCAATATAAAAGGATTTTGATGAGTGAGAAAATGTTGTAGATGTTGAGACGGGTCTCTCTTTGACAGAAGCTTCACTAGGATAGGTATGCCTCAATTGCTTCTTGGTGTCTTCTTTTGTTTCTGACGACACCTCAGCAAGAGGTCGTGTGTGAAACGCAACCGCTTCTGGAGCTGATGAAAAAAAAATGTTTGGGGAATCATTCAAAACGCTTTGAGTATGACTCTGAGTGTTACTGAAGGAAGAAGAAAGGAAAGTCTGATCGTAAGGTAAACTTCCTCCCTCGCTGAAACTGGAGTGCTTGGTGAGGTTTGCATGACTGACGTCTCTGTTTAACATTTCTTCTTGCACTCGAGCTGACTGTTGATATAAACTGGTTAATGAGGCTGTAAGTTTACTGTTGTCAGGGGAGCCATGAGTTGACAGTGCAGCTTTCCCGGTGGAGCTTGGCCTTTGATCTTTCAGGCAGGTCAAACACAAGTTTGTTATTGTGCTTCCTCTCGGTGAATCTTCTGCTGTAGCATTCTGAAAGATGGATTGCACTGTGCCCAAGCCATACAGGTCTCTTCTCGGGTTTGTGGTTTCCTTGCCTTGAGACTGTTTGTCACTGCTGTCATTACGTGCTGCATCCAGGTTATCAATTACACGAGAATGAGATGCAGATAGCGCTGGAGGTCTCAGGGATCCATCAGCAGATGTGAGCTTAACAGAGTTAGTGTTTCTTTGATTCCTGTAATCAAGAAGAGTGTGAAACCAAGGAGGGGCTTTCACTGCCTCTGCAGTCAAATTGCCCTCTGGGTCAGAGGTGTCATTCATCATTAATTCTATTGCAGATTGTGCAGAAGATGATGAGATCTTTTCATAATTAGAGATCAATAGTTTTTCTGATTCAGTGTCAATCCTCATAGCCGACGGCTCTCTCTTTAATATGAGAGAGCTATTCCCATTTCTGGAGACAAAATGCTTTGAGCTTGGTAGGGAAATTAAAGCTGACGCCTTTGTTATTAGACTTTTCTTATAAGGTTTTGTCAGTCTGGTGTCAAGCAAGACCGCCTCTGGAAACTTGGCAGTCAATGCCATTGCGGTATGTTGATGTGTCTTCTCTGTAGGTATTGCTTCTGTGCCATGACCAGTTGTGTTTTCATTTTTCAGAAGCAGATCTTTTGTGACAGTTGTGCCTTTTGTTTGCTCTGTGAAGTAACCTTGGAAATCTTCTTTTTCTGCCCTGACTACAAAGACAAAAGCAAAACATGTCACTCAAATGTCCTCCCTAGAGGCTCTGTTTCTTAAACCTAGCATGAAAAATAGCACAAAAATGAATAAATAAATAAAATAAATGTGTTACTGTTTAGTACTATTGAAGTCTTAAAATCACATTAGTACAAACACCTGGTATTCAAAATAAGACCGAGTGACTGAGTGAGGTTAAAACATTTTAAATCAGCATCACTGTTTTAGTTATTGGAGAGGTTGTCTTGCCCTCATATAACTTGTCCTTGCTGGTGATTTTAAGAAGTTTAAAATAGTGTTAGAAAAAGAGCCTTGCTGCTATAGTACATGTATGCATAAGATAGAAAATGTCTGAGGTTGATGTTTACACTGATAATTGCAGCATTGATATCAGCCAGTTTACAAACTGAATTAATCTTTGCACATTAATATTGTGAGTTATTACTCTACGGCAAACTGAGGAAACAGCAAAAAAAAAAAAAACTATACCATAACATCATATATTTAAATACAGGGTAACACATACAGGTCACACATAGAATGGATGTGAAAGATAAATCAATTAATATTGATTATATTAAAACATTATCATAAAGCTAAACAAAGTAGTCTTATGAATGTAATACGCCTTAACTTATGAATGTATTCCCATCTACCAGGCATGACACACAATTAAATATATATGTGAGGAAAATTCTTTTAATTTATTCAAAGAGCTGCTATTTTATTTTATTATTTTCGGCATCTTTACTCTACTCTGCAGACTACTCTTTGTTGTTTTTATTTTGGTATTTTCTTCTGATGAACAAATAAATAATCATTTCTGTATTTTTTAATGTTGCTTTAATATTTTTTACATTTTAAGCAGTATATTGTATTTTAAGTATTACAACTTTACAGCTCATATATGTGTACTGTATGCAGTTTATATATAGCTGCAAGCTGCAAAAAACAAACATATTCTATCTAACATAGAAATAATTTATTAAATTGGCCAATTAATTGATTAATCTGCAGTATACAGGGCTCACCATTAAGTTAAGTTACTTTACTGAGAAAATAAACACAACTGTGAGTACATACCTGGAAGCAGAAAGAGTCCTAGTATAAAACAGTGAAGCATTTTCATTTCTGTTCTGTCTTGTTTGCGATTTATCAGTCCCGCTGATTAAATGCTCTTATTACTGTTTAATCCACCTGAGCAGAAGGTATCAGCTGTTTGCAGTTACTAGCAGATGGTGCCATCCCATGCAGGGAGCTTTTGTCCTCTGAAGTTCATTTATACGTGGATTCGATTTCACAGTAATCCTCCCTCTTTACAGTCACAACTACATGGCCATGGGTTAGAAGATGAACGAATTCAATAAGGAATTTTAAACAATATGTATCAGAAACTCTGACTATAGGGCAACAATACAATTAGTTGTACTGAAAATGCTACATGTTAATGTAAAAAAACAACAACCCAGAAACTGTATCTAAAGGTTTCAAGAAGTATAAACATGTTAATATTTCACTTTTCTAATCAATTTCCCAATAGAAATACCATCACCATGTTAATGTTGCCTTGTCTGGTCAATATCAATCCTTGAAAATACAACAATACAATACAGCTTATTCAACTGTACAAGAAGCAGATATTTGATGTTATAAAACAATGGCATTCAAATCATATAAGTTACAGATAAACAAGGTATAACTGGGTGCACTTATGTGGTGATTCATACATGAAATACCTCCATGAAAAATAAGCACAGAATATTGTAGCTGTTCAGTGTTTAAATACACTGTTCTAATACACTGAACAGTGTATTTAAACACTGTTCAGTGTTTAAATACAAGGAGAACGGAGGAGACTCAAATCCAAATGAAATACAGAAAATATTTAATGAATCTCTAGTCAGACTTGGTTTTCTGTAATAGCAAATCAATATAATCTTAAATGAAATTTAATAAATAGGAAGACTAATAAACAACCAGGACTGGCACGTCTTCATTTTCATTTACTTTCACTTTTACCCAAAGGTAAGCAAGTATCAACGCCTAACACAGAATACAGGAGAAAACAAGACTGGGGTCAAGGAAGGATATTATAAAATGTGTGGTCAGGGGTTCATGAGATGAGCTTTACACACGAGTGCAGAATCTCAAGGCCGTGTAGTTCTCGAAGTTTGCTCATGTGTCTGGAAAAGAAGAAAAAGTTTTGGGGGATTTTTTGCAAAAGAAAGTAGCAGTAATATATTCAGCTGGTTGGCATTCAATTATAACTACACTCGTGTGAGCTCAGGAACTGAAGACTAACACATCCTCAACACAGTCACACGCAAGTGCTTCAGCCTGGAGGAATATTTTAGTCTTTCTAGGAATAAATAGACACGTTGTCGCTGCCGACTCCTATTATAAAGTGTACTATTCCAGTTGTACTTGCATAATCGCAGAGGTTCTATAGTGGATGATGGCCCACAGCGACACATCACTGCTTAGCTAAGAACGTGATCACTTTTTATTTATATCCTCGTGGATTTATGAGTAGATGGATGTTCATACTCAAATTTCACTCTTCAGTGAGAGTCAGAGAAACAATATTTAACCTAACATGTTCCAGATCCTTAGAAGGGCTTTCTTCTCATTTATTTTACAGACTGTTAAAAAAAACATTAATTTCTCCCAAATATTTATAAAATCCTCAAATAATGCTACTCCAAAAAAGAGCTCGTTAAACTCATTAAATAATTGATAGCTAAATTTTATGATTTCTTTGCAAAAGTAGTGCTTTAAGCTGCTGGTTTAAAGGTCATTCAAAGATGAAAAAAAAAATCCAAAGTAGAAAATATTTTTCAGTGTTATCACAGGCTTCCAAAAAGTTATAAAGTTAAGTCATTTTAGTTATTTTTAAACTGAACTGTTAAATAGCCATGTTATATTTTTACCGAAATTTTCAGTGAAAACACTACGTAGGCTACTTTTTTGCTTACGTTTAACTTTTGCTGTGCCGCTGGATATAATGCTGTGACACTACTATTACACTATAATGTTGCTGTTGCTGGGTTCTTGTTTCAGTAGATTTGCACTTCAAATTAGGCTGTGCCTCATCATTACAGCAGGAAAAGAAGGATTTATTTACTTACACTGAAATAAATGCTACTGCCTGCAAGCTGCAAGCATCAGTAACGGAGCCATTATTTTTTTCTGTATCATCAAAAATATACTTTTCATGAATTTCTTGAAATATTGTGATATAATATTTAGGCTATATCTCTTACCTCTACTATCAATGCTCAGTGTTGGGAAGGTTACCCTTAAAACATATTCACTACAGATTACAGAATACATGCCCCAAAATGTATTTTGTAACGAATTCTGTAACGTTACTCAATGTTACTCTGAAAACGTTGGATTACTTAATATATTATCATGTTTTTTACAACTACATGAATGTACTATTGCTGTGTGATTTATTACTATTACTGAAGGCTACTCACCATACCAATACCAACTAGATTTTTAAATCTTAATATAAATGAGTAACAGTAGGGTGGACATTAGGTAAGGCTGCACTTTTTGCAGCGATCTCATATAGAAAACTATTCCGCGGGTATATAAAACAGGTCCGCAGCTCTGAACCATAGTAAAGGGACCTCTGGCTAATGCATCGGGTTCAGTGTCGGGCTCGTAGCCGAAAACTGGCTTCACTTTGTTGTCTGGGTCAACTTTGCTAGCGAGAGACAGAGAGAGGCGTTGAAGGGCTGCTCCAATGGAACTTATTGTTTTGCAGGAAAACACGAACACAGCGTACAGTCGAGTCTTAATCCAGTCTTTAAATCTGACGTCATTAGCCGTGCCTGGGCCCAAACTCTGCTGTCACACGATCAGTGCGGCAACACTGAGAGTTAAAAACTGTCTAAATCCTTTCATCTGTAATAAAATGATCAGGGTTACTGCTCTACCAGGTGTAACAATTACGTTTAACATCCAGGCATCCATGAAAACCAATTTAACGGGGTTAAAAGTTAGGTCATTTATAAACTATATTGACTAAACTATTACTAATAAACTTTGATATACGTGACTATCAATGAGAGTGAATATGGCTGGTTGACATAAGACCTGCTAGTAAATATATTAAAATGCCACCTAGGAAGCGTGTAATGTCCGGGAGCAACATGGCATCAGCTTCAAAGCAATACGTGGTGAGCGACTTGGTTCTATTGTTTACGTGGCTTTATCGATTAGGGTGAGAGGGTACCTGGGTTCACATCGACACAACTTCCCAAGAGCTATTGCTGCATTTTGCTGCACAGCTGTCCTCTTAGCATCTCCTGCAGCGTGCTGCAGCAGCAACAGCACAATATCAGTGCCCAGCAGGTCACTGGCAACTCCCTCCAAATCAAGGCAGTGGGCCAAGCACAGGGCTGCATTTCCTGAGACCATCTCGTCACAGCTGGAGCTCAGCAAACGACGTATTATAGACAATTCTGTGTGAAATAGTAAATGAAAGGCAATTAGGATGTATATTAAATATATTTAAATACACCTAAAGAATTTTTTTAAAAATCAGTGGATGTAGTATTTACTGTCCTCATATGTGAATCAACACACACATGCACACACTTTATTTGAATATTAGGTCAGCACTCAAATTATATTCATGGACTAATGAAGGAGCTTGTTAAAACCAACACGTCAATCATTCCTCACTTTTATCAGAGTTCACCAGCTTCTCCCGTGCCAAGTGACTGGCAGCAGTGCACACTGTCAAAGTCTTAATGGCATACTTAGTGGCAGTCTGCCCGGCTCCCTGGGTAGGCAAGCACAAAAATAACAATGACATTAAAACCAGCAGAAAGAATGTGGATAAACATTAAATTTATGGTGACAGTCAGAGGTCACGTGAAATATGAAGAAAAACTGTCTTTTAGTGGAATTACGGCAAATATGTATATATAGAGAAAATTTGGGTCTCTGGCTTTGTTGCATTTTGTGTTGCTTTGATGATACATGATACAAAACATGAATGCACAAGACAAATAACCAAGCTCACAAATAAGCAACGAATTCGGGGCAAGTAGTTGCATGCGCTACTATGAAATGAATATGTGACAATGACATCTTTCAACAAGAAGAAGCAGATAACTATGGTGACATTTGAGCAGTAGATTAGTGTTCACAGTTACCACCTTCAGGAGACTGCACATGGTTTTGACCATTTCCCTTTGGATAACATGCTGAACGGCTTGTGAGGACTGGGGTAGGACAGTGCTTAGCACACCTGTGGCTCTCTGGAGAACAATGAAGAATTCTGGCATTAGAAAATGAAATAATACAAGACTGAAAAAAGTAGAGGCTTGAAAAACAAAGCAGAGAATTTGGATAGCAGATTATCAAAAAACTGCTATGGGGCAAGGAAAACTAGCAGAAAAAAAACATTTGAAGAAAAAGGGTGTTTTCAGAAAATAATAAAAATAAGGCTATTACAAACTGGAAACTCATTGCAGGTTAAAATGTCTAAATTGCACTGTATTATCCAGGATTTTGAAAGCACAGTTTAATATTTTGAAGATACAAACTACACAATATGTGGGTGTGCAGTAGACAAAATAGAACAAAAGTGATGAAAAAAATTGTTCCTTCTTTTCTCTTTGTTTGCCGACACAAAGAAGGTTATTCTTAACAACAAATTAGGACCAGACTGGGTTTCAGGCTGCAGTCAGCTTGGTCTAAAGCCACTACTATATCTATATTATTGCTAATATATGTTGTAATATATCTATATCACTAAAGCACTTCTGGATGGATGCAAACTGCATTTCGTTGCCCTGTACCTGTGCATGTGCAATGACGATAAAGTTGAATTCTAATTCTATTCTATTCTACTGGCAATAATGTGAATAATGCATCTTTAAAAACTTTGAAGGGTGTTTTGAAGAAATTATTACTTAATATTTTACCATAAAGACAACTTTCTAATGCTTTAAAGCAAATGTTAACTGTCGTTTCCAACGTATAATTGGAACATACATGCTCATTACAGATCCTCTCAGCAAAGCTAATATATATAATATATAATGTACAAAATAGCAACACAATAATAGTAATAATAAAGGTGGTGCATGACAACATAACACCCGCATGGATGGCTGGACCCAAGGTCTCCCAGCAGAATATTGTCCAAAGTATCACAGTGCTTGCTTTTTTCCCATAGTGCATCCTGGTGCTGGGTGTTCCCAAGGTAAGTGCACCCAGCCATCTACCACGTGATGTAAAAGAAAAAACATGATGCATCAGACCAGGTCACCTTCTTCCACTGCTCCGAGGTCCCGTTCTGATGCTCACAAGCCCAATGTCAGAGCTTTGGCGATGGGCATGAGTCAGCATGGGCCCCCTTACTGGTCTGCTGCAACAAAATGTGATGCGCTGTGTATTCTGACACCTTTCTATCAGAACCAGCATTAACTTGTTCAGTAACAGTAGCTTGTCTGTTGAGCTGAACCCCATGGGCTAGCCTTTGCGCCCCACATGCATTATTGAGCCTTAGCCATGCTTGACTCTGTCACCTGTTCACCAGTGATCCTTAGTTAGACCTTTTGATCGATATTTTTAGAGATGCTGTGATACAGTCGTCAAGCCACAACTTGGCTTTTGTCAAACTCACTCAAATCCTTACGCTTACCCATTTTTCCAGCTTCTAAAACATCAACCTTGACAATAATAGCTGATATATCCCACTCAATATCCCACTCACTAAAATGAGCCATGATGAAGAAATAATGAGTGCTGTACACTTCACACGTCCATGGTCATAATGTTATGCCTGATCAATCTATATTCTTTGTTAAGGTTAAAGTCTTCAGAGTGCTGGAGCATAAGCTTTACTCACAGTTATGATTCCCTCGTCGTTATGCCTCAGGAGATCCACACAGGAGTCGCAGAGTGAAACAGAAAGCTCCTTCAAACAGCCACAGATGGAAAAGTGGATAATCCAATTTTCACATTCAATTCACCTTTAAATAGGTGTCACAACAAATAATTGCTCTTTCTGCTTCCTTTCCCATTGGCTTTTATTCTTTTTTTTTTTTTGATATAGTCTAATCTATCAATCTTATTTTATTACTATTAATGAATTTTGTAGTAAGAATGTTGTTCCTCAAGTTGTCAGGAAAAAAGTCAGAGAACCTGAGAACTTACCTGGATAACAGGGGAGGTGACGGTTGAAAGGTTCATAATCAAGCCAAGTAAAGGGTAGAGGATCTCTCTGTATTCAGATGCAATGCATGTCCTCTGTGTGGAGAGAGAATAAAACCCTCCACTAAATAATAAGCAGACATCTTTTCTGTCTCATTGTGACAACACTATAGAAGACATTTAATTTCTTTGGCATATGACGTCAACACAATGAATAGCAATTTGCACTTTTCTAAAGAAAGAGACAAATGTGTAACCATTACTAACAACAGCAACCAGAAAGGCCTTCCAACAATCAGGATCATGAGCAAGCTTGTGACGAATGACGTCATCTCTAGCCAGACAGCCGAGACCTGATATCAGTGACGGAAGTATATGTTGATTGGACGTGTTGAAATTTTTCTGAAAAATACAGGAAACACTTGAGTACTTTTTCCACATGCACACAAATTGCATATAAAGTGAACCAGTAATTGCATATATTACCATTATTGTTGTAACTGGCAGAATGACTGAGTCTGTCAAAACATCTCTCAACTGAATACAAAACCTGCAAGAGAAAAAAAAAATAACACACATATATATATATATATATATATATATACATATATATATATATATATATATATATATATATATATATATATATATATATATATATACATATATATATATATATATTAAAAAACATGTCTGCTACAAATGCAAAGCAGGATTTGTCTGAGTATAAATATGGAAAATGACAGAAGGTCTTCTACTGTCACACTGAAGTAGCAAATTGACAATATCCTGTGTGCTGTTTTTACAATGGGAATAAAGTCAAAGGTGAGAGAATGATGTCAGGTTAAGTTATACACAGCCATGCATGACAGAAGAAAGCAAATCAAGAACTTCAAGAAACGAAAACTGTGTATAACCTCAAAGGAGGGGACCGCTTTCCAAGCTGAACAGTTGAGTCCAGTGACTTATCTTCGAACCCTAGAGCCTCACCAATTGTAAATACTCCCCAAATGCACAAAATGTCCAAGTCATACAAGAGATACAGGACAATTCAATTTAGTGGTCAAACAGCACTGACTGTCATGTCTCTGAAGACTGTCACTCATCCACATCAAAGGCAGTAAAAGTCGGATGGATTTGCTGTGAGCTTTGTATCTGCACTGCACAGTCATTTTCCCTTTAATTCAATACTAAAGGTTAAGAATGCTGTATGATATCTATACTGCTTATATGTATACTACACTAAAATAGCATCTTTAAGTTGAAGTCGATCAGAAGCAGAGCAGCCTTGGCTTTAATGAGTGTAGTAATTAAGGCTTGGATAACACATTATTATTTCTCTCTAGACTTCTGCTGATACAGGTAAATCTGTGCTAGGCAAACAGGAGTGTCCTGTAGGCCTTGTTTCTGTTTTATTAGTTTGTAAAGACTGCGTGAAGTGATCATGACTTGAGTATTTTGTTGGGTTAGTAATGAATCATACCGGCTTTCTGTTGCAAAGTTCTGCAGAATGTTGACCGCTGTGTTCTCCTGCTGCTTCTTTGGCTTTGAGACGCACACCATGAGGTTCCTCACTAACCTTTACATTCAGATAAGAGCAAAGGCAGATAAACAAAGAGAGAGGGAGAAGATATTACTAAAGGAAATTAATATTTTGTTCCCACATAATGATGGCATTTAGCCTGGGACCAACAACTGGGATAATAATGCCAGAAATACTTTGACAATAAAAATCGCTCTTTTTACATTTTCTGAAAATCTGCTCAGCCGCAGGTATACGGGTAGCAAAACAAATTGTTTGGGCTGCTCAGAGTTAACAGAGCAATGACAGAACAAAAGTTCTTGAAATATCATTAAAATGATGTCGCACCTGGAGTGACAATAACAAACATATTACCCGAGGCTAGACTAAAGTCCCTCCACTGCAGGGAGGAGGTAAAAGAGCATTACTGTTTCTGTCTATATAATATATAATTCCCTGTCCCTGCAAAGCGATTGACTATGGTGGACAATAACTGAATCTTCACTCCAACTGAGTCATCGCTAGTGGAATCTCCCGACAACATAAAGTAATATCTTACATGTTCAAATCAAGGCTCTCAATGGCCAAATGTCTGCCACGTGGTATCTCTGAGTACACCGACAGCAGTGCCAGACATTCTTTCGCCACTTCATCATGCTCCGATGAAGCCAAATGAACAATGGACTGTGTGGCGACCGGACATGTCATCAACAGCTTCTGGTTTTCATCTGAAAGCAGTGGAAAAACAAAGAAGAATAAAGAGACAGATACACTAGACACAGTGGTCCCATTGTCAGTTCCCAGTAAACAACAACCTAGTTTTAATGAATTTAGCATTGTATTATTAATCCTATGTTGATAATGAAGGTATTTATATTACAAATACACAGTGTGTAAAAATGATCAAGGCTTGCACAAAATGCTAGACATTCCATGTGTCACCCATCTGTAGTTTGGGCGATTAAGCACAAAAAACATGTTCAACAAAATACTGACAAGATGTGCATAAAGACCACAATACTAATTTAGAGGTCAACAGTATTGTTTTCTTATTTTCCTTCTAAATCGGTGACAGTAAAATGATACATGGACAGACACTGAAGTGTACCTCAGTTGTCAACATACCATTTCCACAACAAACTCTCCTCCATATTTTAAAAACAGACACACACAGCTCACGACTCTCTGGATCATTTGTTTTCTCCAACAGGCAACTGCAGAGAAATTATACAAGCAATGTGAGTATGTCAGTAAACATAAAACCCAGCTGCCAAAGACAACATAGCTGATAATTTTATATGAAACAACCCTACTGCAGAACAGTGTTTATTTTTTTAAAAAGGCACTCACAAAAAAAATATTCATTCATTTTTTAGATTCAGCTATATATGTAAAAGTGAAGAGCTTGAAAGACACCTTGAAATAAAAATACTATATTTAGCATAAAATGTAACTTTGAAGAACTCTAGACCTTTTTTCCTGCTTATCTTTAACTCTCAGAAATGACCAAGAGCACCCAAACTCAGAGTGCCCCTTCAATTTGTGATTAGGACAGGCCACAATGGCACTGGCTTTTCCTGCTTCGTGGCTCACATAGGTGTTAGGTGATTTATCTGGCTCACACCAGCAGCCTTACTGAGTATTTCCATCAAGCTCAGACTGCAGTTTCTTTGCACCCTCTGCTTCCTGGACACTGTGTCCCAGCTTGAAAAAGGATATTGCTAACAATGGACTACATTGAAAGCATGTGACAAGTTAATAATAACCTTACTGATCTGAAACGAGGGAGTCATAATTTGTATCTTGTACAAAAACACAACCTCTTTCTGGGACAGAACGGGGGCCATTGCTTATTTCAGCACTCATCTCAATCTCTAGTGTGATCATCTTTTCTTCTCTGGGCTTTCATAGAAACAGCTGAGGAGGGAGAGGGGGCGGTGAATGATCTCTCGAGTTTATGCCATCATTGTCTCTGTATGCCCCTGCCTCTAAGTCCATCTGTCAAAGCTCCACCGAGGGCTGACTGCTACCTCTCCCTCTGGTCTCCTTACCTTCTCACCGTGACATTGCTGGCGATGATACTAAAGCCATTGTTCAGCCTGAAAAGGGTCTGCCCTGTACCTGTTTGAAGAGAACAATATATGGTGTAAGAAGACGGAAAGCAGTGGAACATCATCAGGCAGCTTAGAGATTTTGCAGACGCACCTTTTTCACTGGCTGATTTACAGTCAAGGGCAGGAATGAAAAATACATAAAACATGTTAAGAGACTAAGGCAAAGTAAGAAACAGTTTATTATCTAATACCAAAGAAGACGAAGTAAAGCAGAGCAGTGAAGGAGTACTTTTAGGGGGAAAAGCTTGTAATGTCAGCCCTGCTGAGATCCTTTCAGTCGTAAGTTATGTAAGTTTTGCCCTTTTCTGTTGAATGGCACTGTAAGACAGGCATTATATCATTTGACATGACACTTTTATTCTTCTAATGAAGAAAAAAGTGAAATTTGATAAGAGATGTTTGCCATTTGGCAGACAATACCCAGGGCAACATAACATCCTATGTTACAAACAGTCATACAAGTTAACAAAAAAAAGAAAGAAGAAGTAGAGAGAGTTACCATTTCATTTTGATGTGCTTTACCTTCTTATGGTTTGCTGAGTGGTGAACTTTAAACATTATTAGTTTCATCAGCCTTGCCCCTGCAGTCAAAATACCTGAAAATTTACAATGCAGGTAGCAGAACACTCGATGCACTTCATTACCACGTCATTGCCACATGTTTAAAGTATAAGTAGACAAAAAAACAAACTTCAGATGGAGCCACTGACCTTGGCGAGTTATACTGTTACAGTGCTGCTATTGAATAAAAAAAACTGCCATTTTTGCCTTGTGGCAATAACTAAAAAGAGTTACATTAGTAGCATGGACTTTCAAAGTTATTTGGCAGGTCAAAAACATTCACAAAAATATCACCAGCTCAAATAGGAAGGGTGAATCACCCAGTGAAGTTCAATTACTCCCTGTCCACAGTGGCCCCTTTTCAGACTGCAGAGGACTTGGTAAACATATCGGTTATTTTTCAGCCTGAGTGTATCATTGTCAAACAGGAACATGGGGTGAAATAGTGGTTGGCCACCCAATTCCCTACTTCACCCAAGAAGAAATCAGGCCCATAAGAGTGTGTTCCTGCCTATCTAAAACCTTGAGAAACAAGCTCTGTGCTACCACCAAGCAAAAGGAATTAGATATGTTTCTTTTCAACAGCTCACTTCTTGCACTAAAATGTATATAAACATGTCATTTTGAGGCCCATGTCCATGGAGAGTGCCCGGGGCCAGGCTGTCACAAATCTAGTGTGTCAATGGAGAAGTTCCAACATTCAGTAGTGACCGACAGGACAGAGTGAAATAATGCTGCTGAGCTTAGTAAATGGACAAGTTCTATCGTGGATGCTTTGTTAAATATTGCACTAAAGCTGCTCCACCAGGCACAGTAAAACAAAAAGGAAAAAAAAAACTTCTGTCTGTACTAGACGCTAAAGAAAGTTTCAGAGTGGCAATTCCAGGATTTTTATATAAGGAAATCCTGAAAAGAACCAGTGAAGAAGAAATGAAAGATTTTCACAGAAGTGGCACTGCACAAAAGCCTGAAAATTATTTATTGAATAACAGTTTCACATGTAAAGGTGGATATATCATTTCACTGTTGAGGGACAATAAACAGGAAAATTTTTCAGTTTCTAACAAAAGTACTGTTGCTTTATATGTAGAGTTATAAGAAAAATAATATTTTCACAAGACTCTGCAGACTGGGCAGTCCTGTGAAAAAACAATAATTCAATAGCTTGCATGTTGCTTTCGTTGATTGAGATGAGGTTTTCTCGTGGTAACCCTTCCAGACAGTAAAATTTTTCTAATTTTACTGTCATGAAATTTAACATTTAACATGCTAGTAATGCTCTCGGATGTAGCTATCAAGCTTCTTGCAAGTTACAGGACTGCACAGAGGTCCTGAAAACTTTCTTTTTCGTGACTATATATAGAGGATTTCAGCACTGCTATGATTAATTCTCTTCTATTTTAACTGAGCCAGCATCCTGACAAAATAAATAAACACAAATAACACAAACACAGCAGCAACTGAGGTAGATGTAGTTTTTCAAAGAAAGCAAACCTCTGATCTCTATACCATCAACATCTAAAAGTACAGAACGTTACGAGGCATGTCGAAAAAAATACTTAAGTTTTAAACATACTGTAACGGTGTTTTTAATGAAGCAATTCATTGTTTATTTATAGATTCAAGAACAAAACTGCATCACTCTACAAGCAGGATGAAAAAGGAATATACAGTACTTAAAATTAATGAATTATTTTTTTAATTAACCAATATCTTGATTAGACATGTCTCTGGTAGAAAACACAAAAAATAGCTGGAAATTCAATCATTTAAGAAAATATTTGATTTAAAATAAAAGTGAAAATGCATTTGGACACATGCCCTTGGCCAATATGGAATCTGGATTGATATTAATGCACTGATCATTATTAAATAAACTAAGGAACAATGTCTGGCACGTCTTTCATTTTACATTAACGTCTGCGAAGCTGATACTTAATGGACATCAGCCACCATTTACACACTTGCTCCACTGTCACTGGTACCAAAGACTAATGGTGCAGGACTTCATGGATGGTAAGCATTTAACCTACCATGAAGCAATCCTGCAAAACTTAAAAAAGCATTTTTGTAATTAGCACAAGCTTTTAGAGCATATTATTGTAATCTCTTTTTCTGCTTCAAGTCTTCTTATCCAATCTAGCCTGAAATCCGTTTTTTGTTGTTGTTTGTTTGTTTGTTTGTTTGTTTGTTTGTTTGTTTGTCATAAAACCAACAAATAGGTGCACCGGAGACGCAGTCTACCAAGAAAAAACTGAAAACAGTGATTAAAGGAGAAACACAATTGTTTGAACACTCACAGTCAGTAAGTGCTTGTGACAGAATCTCCAATCCTCCGCAGTAGTAGAGGGCAATCTGACCGGGTTTTGACAGCTTCTCCAACAGCTCCACCACTGTTGTGGCCTTCCTCTTCCCCTTGTCAAACTCTTCCCTTGCCTTTATCTCCTGAGTCTCTTTCTCCTTTCCCAAATCAACCTGGGTCAGGTATTCTGCAAAGGAGAACAAAAGAGAATGGAGAAGCAAGAAGAGAAAGTAAGTTATTCCATAGCAGTAAGTGCAGCTGCCCCTATCTGAGAAGAGTCTCCTGTGGTGCATCTGTCAACCTGGCATGACTACCACACCCACCACCTGCTATTAATATTCACTCAAATAGAAAGAGGTCACTTGCCAATGTATAAGAAATGTATTGGTACATCACATATGACCTAATAGCCCAAATAAGAAAATAGCAAAATCAGTGTAAAACACTGAACTTGATGCATCATATGCATTAAAGTAACAAAGTGCAGGAAGGTTAGGTTCTATCTGGGAATAAAACAAAATAGAGCACAGTGCTAGTTCAGATAAACCAGGTCAGGCCACATAATCCCAGGTCACATCAGCTTAGGTCTCAGCTGGTATCATTATATGAATCTGATCATCAAATCTGGTACAGGTCCCACTACTTAAGTTGCTTTAGTTAGCCTAAAGTCAATTTGCCTCAGGAAGTCACACTGCAACCCACCTCCACTCAAGCTCCTCCTTTTCAAACTATTTCTGATCTAACCAGTGTCTAATCTTTTGTCACTGACAGGATAAGACATGAGGATGTCTCACTGCTGCTCTTCCTGCCTCAGTCATTGTGCACATACCATATGCGTTAGGGGCAGGGACTTCCAATAACGTGTGTAAAAGTAGGGCCCCAAGAAAGGACTCATACTGATTCATACAGTTCAAATCACAAGTTTTTAAACCCTTTCTATTCTTTTACATACAACTCTACTCTTTTGGCCTGGTAAGCATTTTGCCATCTTACCATCAGACTGAGAACAAAGAGTCCTGTATGCTAAAAAATACTGCTTAACCCTTTAATTACCTGATTAATATTTCATGTGGATGGATATTTCATCACTTAAATGTATTTTTTATTTTATTTTTAATCAAGGATGGCACAGCGGGGCCGTTTTAAGTACTGTCACCTCACAGCAGGAAGGTCCTGAATTCAAATCCACAATCCAGCTGATGCCTTTCTGTGTAGAGTTAGCATGTTCTCTCCCTCTGTGTGAATTCTCTCCAGGTAATCTGGCTTCCTCCCACAGACCAAAGGCATGCATGTTACAGTAGGTTAACTGGTGATTCTAAATTGGCCATAGGTGTGAATGTGAGTGTGAATGGTTGTCTGTCTCTATGTGTTAGCCCTGTGATAGACCGAGATAGACTCCCAGCTGCCACAGGGTGCTACCCTGACAAGTGGAAGAAAATGAACGGATGCATTCTTCCTCTAACTGTCATGTTTTTGAGGAGTATGATGGCTTTATATTGTTAGGAAAACATATGACTCTTTTCACAGAATAATTAAGCAAAGTATAAAAAAAAACAAAATATTGTGGATGTTTTTCAAAGAAAAACGTAAATGTGTGCTGTACCCATCTTAAAACAGTTCTGGATGATACATGACCAAAGATGGTGATTTTCATTAATGGACCTTTTCCTAGCGTAGTCCATGGGAAATAGTTCTTTACCTTTCACTATTTTTTCCTTCCCAGGTTGAATTTCTTCTATCTTTTCAAAACAGCCTCTTGCCTAAAAAAAGAAAAAATGTTCTGCATCACTTTCTATATAATGTGTTTCAATCATGTACTAAAGACTCCAGAAGATTCTAGACTCAGCAGAGCTGGTATACAGTTTGCAAAAAGCTACAGTGCACTTTAATGTGATTCATACAATAAATCTTGCTTTACTGGTTATCTGTGTTAGATATAATCCTATTTTGGAATAAATAAATTGAAATAATTTGAAATTAGATTTACAGATGATTACTGTGAGTCCACATTATCTTAATCAGAAACATATTTATAATTTCTTGAGAATTCTTATTATCTTTCTACTTCAGGCGTACAACTGTAATGAGAGGTATTCTTACTCACCTCGTTATATTTCTTCAATCCCAGATATGCTTTACCCATGTGTAGATAAGCCTTTATGCACCTCTCATTACACTGGCAGAAATGAAATAATCATGGGATTACTTAATAAACCTCTTCATCTACATAATGGTCGTTTAATGACTCCAGCACACTTGCACAGTAAGAAATAAATATTCAACCTGACTTTCAGACACACTGCACTGGAGAAAATTACATGGACAGTTTACAGAGCACATCTCCCACCCAAAAATTGTGTCTTTGACATTCTGGGGAAGCATAAAGAAAACATTATTCTGAGGATATTACCAAATTAAACCAGTTTTTCAAACATCCCAGTTTCTTTAGAGAATATTTCTAAACTGCTGGTGAGCTCACTAGACTTCAGTATAACATATGCGGCAGACCTTACCTTTAGGGCCCATTCACAGTCACTGACGGCCTCATTGTACTTTCCCAGTTTAATATAGGCCTACACAGATGTAAACATTAGACAGGACATTTTGAAAGGGAACATAATGATTTTACAATTTCACTGCAGATGGTAACAAAGATTCTAAATTTAAAATCTCTAAAGTTCTGTTTCACAGATGCCTAATGCACTCTGTGTCCACATAAACACACAAAAGCATCTCTGCTCTGTTTCCCCTTGAGAAAAAAGGGAAGTTTGTGTTTTCATTGTAAAGCATAGATTGAAGATATTTACTTGAGCTCTGTTTGTGTACAGCGGCTGCATATCTTTGATTTCAGCCAAACCATCGCTGTAATACTTTACAGCAGTTTCATAGTCTTCTTGAACATAAGCTTCATTCCCTTTGTCCTTGAACGCTGCAGGGATGGATACAAGCAGTTACATTTAAAAAGGAAACACTGTCAGCTCAGCAGAGCAATGACTATAGAGAAATGCTCATCTACAACAGGTGAACCCTCTGAAGTCTGATTCATCACAGGTGATAACCCTAATCCTGTATTTTGGAGAAATGCAAACTGCAAAGACACACAAACAATAAAAATACATATATTTTGATTGCTTGGAGTTCGAATTAGACCTCTGAGGGTTTGGTAGCTAAGTTTCACAAACCGATAGCCTTTTTCACATTTGCAGCTTTCCGAACTTTCCTTTCTTCTGCATCCATCTCCATAATCTTCATGAAATTCTCTGATCAAAACAGAAATTTAAAAAATAATCTTAAGCATGAGTACTACAAAGGAGGAAATAGTCAAAAAAATCTCATTTTTAATGAGCACAGTATGAAGAGAGTTTGCACACCATTTAAATAAACAAAATCAAACCAACGCTGTCTGAGAAGCTCTGTTATTTTTAAACTGCAGTCGTTTTAGAAAGTCATTATTAGTAACTACACAGATCCAGACAGTGTGCAGAGTGTGTGTTTATAATGCAAAGAGGGTTCACACAAACCTAGATATTCTCTATAAATAAGAGCCAGAGAAATTTAAAATCTGTTTTGCTTTCTCAGCCCCGAGCACAAGATTATTTTTCTTACTCATCATGAATTCAGTGTATGGTGTGTTAATTTCAATATTAGAAGATTCACGCAAAGAGGTGTGAGTTTTTTTACACATTTGAAGCTTAACTGTTAATGAGTTTTACCCCCGGGCGACTTGAAAAGAAGTGCCGGCTGAAAAGCTGTTTTAAATGGAATATCACATTCAGGGTGCTGGGTTCAGTGGGATGTCATCACAGCGCTTCTCAGTATATAAAAATACTGTACACTAGCCTAGAGAGTACTCCTATTTGCATATGTTTAAGCAGTAAAACTGATGATGTAATGCAAGTCCTTGGTGAGCTAAACAGTTAACAAGGCTCCTTGACTAAAGGGCCTCTAGACAAATCAACTCAAAGAACATCACTGATTTCGAGTCATTCATATCCTCTAATGCATGGTAGTTCATGGGAGGAATAAATCATTTATGTTCTTTATTAATTTATCTTTGAAAAATGGATACTAGTTCTTGCTTCTTTGGTTGAAATATTTCATTATTGGGCACAGTATCAGTGTGCTTTCAATCACTGCAACTGACAACCACAGAGACATTTATTTTCATTGTGGCTCACCTGGAGTTTCAGTCTGAGGAGTCTGTAAAAGAAGAAAAAAACAATTTAAAAAACAATAACAGTAGCAAAGAGGTCAAAACCTACTCACTGCTTAATGTACACCGTGTTCTTTTTCTTAAAGAACAAGAGAGAACAAGGTGGATAACACAACAAGAAGCTGTTTGTAGTGTCTGTAGTGTTCCTGCCTGAGGGTCAGAGAGTGGATGAGAGACAGAGAAAGATACAAGGAGTTGTAGACTAAGACACATGCTGTTGACTGCATGCATGTCTTTACTATGGAAGGAGGGAGTGGCGGTGGGTTTGTGTTGACTGTCATCTTGTTGATTTTGGTTCTGCAGGGCTCTGCCAAGGAAGTGATGTAGCAATCAGCTTTTTCCATTGCTTTTTGTTGGGCTTCAGCATCACAAGACCTTAGGTCCTCCACAAGCTGACCTGAAAAGAATTCAAAGAAACAGAGAGATCTTTTCCAAGAGGCTTTACTTTGGCATTTGAAATAGGGCTAAAAGTAAAGAAATAGCTCAACAATCTACACCTTCAAACCAACAAAGTTCCCAGTAGCACAGAAGTATACACTACATTTGCGTTTTGAGCTCAATATTTATTGAACACAATAGTTTTTTAGCGTTTACAGCTAATTAACTTAGCAAAATGGGTACAAGAGAATAACTTTGTGTTAGCTAATATCGTTAGCAAACTATACTTCTACCATTACTCACTTATTTCATCAACATTCTTCAGAAAACTTTCGATGTCTTCAAGTTTCTCCATTGCGTGTTTGTCCGTTTTAAGCAGCTTTTGCTGGATTCTAAGACACGTGGCTCCGTTTTATCTCAGCAAGACGCTGAATGTACTTCTCCCTCAGGTTTCAGCGTTGAGTTACCATAGCAACGTGATGCCTTCAGGCCCGCCCGTAAACTACACATGTAAGCTATGTCATAAGAATGCCAAGAAGAAGCCGGAACAAACAGCGAAAGTAAATAACTGGGGCTTTTTAACTACACTACTTTTAGCTAACTACTCTGGGTTATAAATGAGGGACAAATTTTAAAGAAAAAAAAAAGGGTAATTCTTAACTAAATCAAAACTGAATCAAAATAGCACTGAGACGTGTTTGATTCATTGTGAATGTAAGTTAGTTCCGTCATGGTTATGAATGCGGTATTTAACATATTTTTTAATCACTAAAATAAGTGCATTGTGTTACATAATTATGTTTATGTTTCTTTAATCGCCGATTAGAGGAAGTATCTGAAGGCAGCACTCACTACCATAGAAATTAGTAGTCTTTTTAATTAATTATTATTATTATTTCAATGAAAAGAAAAATAAAATATTTATTCTTATTATACTAGCAGCTGTTGTAGTATTACTAGTGATGAGTTCGTGCCATTACTCCTTTAAGGAGTAAATATTATGCTGTAAATTGCCCCTCATACATTACATATAACGACAGAGGGCTGTGAATTCTGCAGAGACCTTGTATATTATCGCAATAGGAAACCCCGTCGTCCATTTTTCTCTACAGTGGAGCTAAACTGCCTCCTTGTGGTTGAAAACACATCTATCCAAATATGTTGTCCGTCTAGCTGTCCATTTATAGTGCTGTGGGTCTTTTATTATTCCTTTGTATGTACTGCATTCTTTTCATCTTTAATTAACTACAGAATATTCAAAATAGTCGTAATGAAGAGACTAAATCCGTTCTTAAGTTTCATCCTTCAACCAGTGAAAATAGTCAGGAATAACAAAATGTTTAAAAAAAAAAAAAAAAAAAACAGTGCCCCCTTCTTGAATTTTTTTTACATATATATGTCACACTTACATGTGTCAAAGACATTTTAATATTAGACAAAGTTTAACCCAAATAATACGAAAGAACAGTTTTTAAATGAGGATTTTAAACAAGTCACAGTGAGAGCCAGAGCAGAAAACTGCATTCCTGAATTTCCTCACTTGAGTTGAGAGTTCAAAATTCAATAATAAGAAATAAATTGAATAAATTAGCATGTATGGGATAGTTCCGATAAGAAAACCACTGCTGACCGGAAAGAGTCAAAGGCTCATCTCACATTTGACAAAAAAACATCTTGATGAGGTTTGGACATGTTTTCCCCCATAAGAAATGAAATTATCATTTTAAAAAAACTGCATTTTTTTATTTCCTAGGGTTATCTTTGTTTAATATTAACATTTGTTTGGTGATCTGAAACAAGCACGAGAGACAAAAATGCAAAACAATAAGAAATCAGGAAGGGCTTTGTACCAAGCTGCTTGTGCAAAATAGGAATTCTCACTGTCTATTACAAGAAGACTCCACATGAAGTATGGTACTACAGGAAAGCTCGCTGCCTCCCTCCTCACAGGCTGTCTGTGTTCACAGCTTGACATTTAATACAGATCCAAATCATCACACACAGTGAGGCTCATTGTCCACATCTGCACAAAGAAAACGAAGATAGAGTTGCAATTATATCACTTACGGTCTCAAATTGAATTAGATTTTTTTGGTATAATGTTCTGTGTAATATCCTACACAAGTCTTAAACTAGGAAGCTGAAAATATTTCCAGAAAAGAGGCTTCAAAGGTTAAGAGCACAGCGAGACACAGAAACCAATCACATAAAATTAATTTGATCAAACAAAAGCAATTTTAAGAAATTATAGTTGTTTTCAGACTAAAGTTGTCGTGTCTAATCTGGTGTCCAGCTACTGCTTATGAATTTCCGTGTCAGAATATTTACTATAGTTTGTGAACTTCCATGGTAGAGTGTATGCACTGGAGCAGGACAGAATGCATATTGTGTGAGTTACAGACAGGGGCTTGTGTATGGCCGGATCTAGCTCCTGCAGTTCCGTGCCTCAGTGGACAACAGATACTGACAGCACAGAGCAGTCATTCATTAAATATGCTCCACTTTATCTTTCTTTGTGCACTAACTCTCCACAAGATTCCACGTCTTCTTCTTCTTGATCTGTAAAGATCAGTGTGAATGTTTCTACTTTTTAAAACATTTAACACCAGTAAATTTATTGTAATTCATGCCATTTTTCTCACAAAACTGAACACTGTGTGCTTTCTGCTACTTCTATTACATGCATATATATTGTTAGTGCTTCAAAATGAAGCTTTAATCCATCTATTTGATCTTGTTTGTTTATAAATATTCAGGCACATCTTCCACTTATCCTGTAGTTTTGAATTGATGCAGAATAACAGAGGCCATCCTGTATCCCAAATTTGATCTGAGGTTAGGGAACATCTTTGAAGCACTTAGACCAATGCTTACAGCGAATATGCAAATTGCATGGCAAGAATTCAATTGCACTACAGAAAGACACTGAATCATCATTTTCACTCCAAAGAGGGATTGCTATAGCAGTATTGCATTCATGGATTGATCTAAAACCAGACCACAGGTGGGCCACAAGCTAGTGTACTCTGAGTGCAAGAAAAATAGAGAACATTGGGTCAGGAAGGGCATCCAGCTTAAAATCTTGGCCAGATCAAACGTGTGACTCATAAAGAATGAGATTTCCATACTAGGCTTGTGGGGGCTCAGGTTAACAACAACCACTTCTAGTGCTGTTGGCCAACAGTTAAAGTGCAAATGTGATGGATAAGAAATCTGATTCCTTACTGAGGTATTTAATTCTGTTTCTTATAACATAACAGAATTTCATAACAGAATTTCATTGTTTTTTTGACTGTGTTGCTGTAGGGAATATGCAGTGAGAATGTAAAGAGCAGAAATGGGTGTTGCCTGGGTTCATTGTGCTTTGATCCACTGGTTGAGTCTTACATGAGTTAATAAAATACATTTACTTCATGTTATGGTTCATACGGTTAATATATTCCTCAGTTAGAAAAGAAAAGAAGGATAATTTAGTTTGGGAATGGTGTCCTAAGGCCGAGTTTATCTATGTAGAGAAAATGTGATTTGGTTTTGTGAGCTAAAGGCGAGAGTAGCGTGTCAATCTCTTCTATTTACCCTGTTTAAGGGCAGAACAAACGGTGGCTACAACTACTGCTGGCCAAAGACAAAGAAAGAGGAAAGAAAGAAGGCACACTGAAAAGGAGCAGGAGAGAAGAAAAAGCCAGAGTGTGGATATGACAGTCATGGGTCTGATAAAGGGGGATATCTAGACAGTCAGTGTGACAGAAGAGGAGACTAGGAAAAGGGTGAAATCACTTTGTTGACCCTAAAAGGAACAACGGAAAGAAGAAGAAGACATGAGGTGTGACGGAAAGGTTTTGTGACGATGCCTATGAAAATAAAAACAAAATTGATTTGACCATCTGCTCATGTCCATCTAAAATGTTATTATTGAGCCCAAATTTTATCATGGACCCCTAGTGACCTAAGCTCGGCTTCCCTGTCTGATAGATAATGACCACCACTAGTGAGCATGACCAGAATTATGCTTGTTTTATCAGTATGCACAGATTTGTAAACTTTGACAGATTCAAAGTGTGCCATTGGCCACTGTACTCTCCAAAACCTCGTGCTCTTAACCAAAATCAATGTTGCTTGTGTTTCCTCTTTTACTTTGATAGTCTTGTGTCATGTGTTCAGTGTTTTGAGTTTTGCTTTCCCTCTGTCTCATTATATCTGATAAGTCCCAGCTGTGTTTCCACCTGTGACACCCAGTTCCCTCCTACTGTTTGTGTTTTTTTCCAGTGTTTCAGCTCTCACATTCTGGTTTAGTGTATTTTTTCGTGAGTTTATTTTCTGAACATCTGCACAGTACAATAGAGCTTCTCTAAGTTCACCCTTCTGTGTCCGTGACTCCTGCGTTTTGGTCCTCATCCTGCCCTCCACAGCACCAAACCGTGATAGTAATTGCATCTTGTAATCATGCTCAGCACAGTTACAACGATTTGGTACAAATGTAACTTTTGAACGTGCCATCTCATAAAAAAGCTACTTCAAAGAAGGAGGCAGATTTAATTATCTACCAAAACTTATTTTTCCTTAATCCTGTTAATTATACAATGAGTTAAGTCTCAGAAGTAAAAACAAACAAAAAAAATTAATTTCTGTTGCAATGTTCTGATTAGATAGAAAACCAAAAGTAAAACAATTTAACCAATGACACATTGTGTTGGGTGTCATAAATCAATGTGAGCTACAGAATAAAACTGTTGTAATTAATTAATTACATTTACACAAGCAGATTTTGCTTCCAGACTCAACCAGGGAGGAGGCTCTTTACAGTGGGAAGTTTCTTGGCTTCATTTGAATCTTTCTTGAATTTCAGTCCTATAGAAGTGCATGGAGGGGGTTTTCCCCTTCTCTGTTCCACACATACATGCAGCTGTTAGCTATTAAACTCCAAAACCACACCCCTGAAGTATAAAAGGTTTTGGGTCACAACACCCACCACCCACTGGATCCAGACACTGACCAATAAACCATAAAGTACAAGAGATTGACACAATGGAAGAAGGCGCGACCCACGCTGTTGCTCCATCCTATCTTGGTTGGTCCATCTTTAACACTTTATGCTGCTGTCTGCCACTTGGGATTCCTGCTATTATCTTTTCCTGCAAGGTAGGAAACATTCCCTGAGAATCAAGATTTTTTTTCCCCTGCTCAAACTTTTGCTCTTCTGTACCTGCTTTCAGAAACACACCGAAAGATCAGAGCAACAATCATCCAAAGCCTTTCAGTTTTTTAGAACATCATTGCTGTTTTTGTTTTTTTTTAAATAACCAGATAAATCACTTAAAAGTAAAATTCAAAGTAATATATTTGAATTTTTATTTTTAGGTTTTCTCCAGGCTGATTTGTAATGATTTGTGCTTATTATAAGGTAGCCAGTCAGATTTCATTGACGCATCATTTTTTCCATCACACATATACACATATTTTCTCTAAGCAAGTTAAATGTAAAAGAAAAAAAAAGGGTTTTTTTTCTTAAAGGCACAAAATGCAAACACTCTGGGAGAATCAGCTATTGCTGAGGAAGCATCAAGGACGGCCAAGACCCTGAACATCCTCGGAACAGTCTTTGGAATAATCATCATCATCGTCTGGATTACAGCTACATTTATGTAAGATAGAGAAGGCCAAATTTTGCCAGAAAATAAAGAGTAAAAATCAAAAAAGTTTTTATAATTATGTGCTACACCTCCTCTACATGGATCATTAATTAGGAATATATGTCAGGTCCTTGTTCGCATGTGTTTGCAGACTATGTGTCATGGTCCGGAGTCTGCGACTCCGTGTTTATGTTTAGTCTATTAGTATTCTGTGGTTTTGGTTACCTTGGGTGTTTGTATTCTTCTGTTCATGTTCCTATGTTCTGTGTCCCCCAGTCTGTGTTTAGTTGGTGTGTTATGTCATTGCGTGTATGTGTTTCCTGTTTTATTGTGAAGGTCTGCGTCTTATGTGAGTGTTTTCAGTTTGCCTTCCTAGTCTCGTCACGATAATCACTCCCAGCTGTGTTCCCCACCTGCGTGTAATCTCCCTGTGTTCTCTGGGTGTATTTAAGTTGTGTCTTCTGTCATGGTAGTTGCTGGTTCGTCTGTGTTATTTCCCTTCCACCCTTCTGTGTTGATTCTCTGGTCATTCTCCCTGCATGTCACGTTTGTATTCCGGTTAGTGTTTTATTTAGTTTTCCCAGTTTAGAGTTTTCACCGTTTTGTTCCTCGCCACCCTGTCTGTTGTACCTTTTAGTTGCAAATAAACTCACCCTCCACTTCAGCAGCCTGCAGTTGGATCCATTATTATTCACACGGCTTGCCCCGGCAAACCGTGACACTATGTTTAATTGGCTTTTTCCATTTAAAAAAAAACAAAAACAAAATGATATGATATGAAAATTATAGGAAGAACAATGAGTGCATGTCAGCATCAGAGTACTGCACGAGTGTGCCATTTACTAAAAGGAAGAAAACAAAGGCATATTATTGTAAAAAATATTGTTTTTATTTGTCTTATTTACAGTTATGTTGGCATGGGCCGTGATGAAAGAAGAAAATATATAAAAATTGTAACAAAGGGTGTGTGTTATAATAAAAGTACTTCTTTTAATTTGATAGTGAAAATTGTCTGTGGCTTATTTTAAACATTTCTGTTTGTAAAACATCTATCAGCTATATTGTATTATTGGGTTTATGATACTTGACACCTTTGCTTTGGCACCTGGTGGCCATGTGGTAAATTTTGCCTCTGTTTTTCTTTTTTTCCGTTTCTTTCACTGACTTGGATTTTATAACCTTCTGTAAATATAATATAAATATAAAACATCTATATTAAACATCAATATAGATGCATAAAAGATGTACCATATGTTTATTCAGTCTTGTCTTCACCTTCAGAGAATTCTCTTTTCCCAAAATTCCTTCAAGATGAGAAAACAGAAGCATTTCCCTGGGTCCACTGAAGTTTTTCAACTTACTGTCTGTATGATCATAAACAGACTCAAGAAGCAATCAAGGTCGTGGTGCTTACTTGAAATATATTCTATATTTTTATGTGGTGTAAATAAATACAATACTCTGGAAAAATAGGAACAATAATTTGAAACATCAAATGAAGTTAAAATTATGTTTTACATGTGACCCATCCTGCAGTAAATTATTATAAATGAAAATACAGAAATTTAAATATTCCAGAGGACAGTCTGGGCAATGAGCTTCCACAACTTTTGCTGTAATTTTACATATTTATTTCTTGCAACTTTAGCCTAAAGGTGACAGATTCCTTTCTGTAGCTGCTGCAGTATATTGCAACATGTTCATCTATGTTGAAATCCTCCAACTTGTTCTTATATTGAGATAGCTCATCCCTGACTTAAAGGATATATAGCCTTTATAACATAGAATAATAACAGATAAGAACAGGCTTATAAAATCATTTACAGCCTATAGAAAGCATTTTAAATGTTGAAATTTCATTGAGCTTTGAAGGTTAAGACAGAAAGAGTGGGATGGACCATGCAACAAGTGCTTAACTGTAGAGATTAAACACACTAAATACTTCTACCGAATCAAAAGATAGAACTTAAGCAGTAATTATAGTGTGAAATAGATATTATTCATAGAAATCTCCATCAGGGAAGAAATCAGAGCCCAACTTGTTTGGTTATTCCTCTGAAACCTTAAGAAATAAGCACTGTGCTACAACCAATATGTAGAAATTAGATATGACCTGTGTTCTGTAACCATTTCTGCCATCATGTGGCAGTATAGGATTTAACATCTCATTCTGCTCATTCTATTGGCTTACAGTATAGGAGCCACACCTTTGAATCCATGCATACATGCTCATTCATGTGGTCCTGTCCCCTACCTCAATTCTAACCCTATGTCAAGATTTGCCTCCAAACACTATCAGTACAAGGTTTTTAAATGTAGTCATTTTTTGATTTAACTAGCAGCGCAGACCTGGCATGCACATAGATTACATCAGGGATAGCAGCCCAGCTGTGAAATAGAGCAGGACTGTAATATTATATTATATTATATTATATTATATTATATTATATTGTATTATATTATATTATATTATATTGTATTATATTATATTATATTGGTCAGGCATAGATGGCTTACAAATAAATCAGCATAACACAATTTTTTTGTGTATGTGAGCACCCATGTTCACACCTGTGTGCATGAGCGCGCTTGAGTTCAAAAGGCTTCTCCATGTAACGATCTGCTAGAGGGTGTGGTGAGCCATAGCCCTCCCCCCCATAGCATGAAGCAGGGGCAGAGGAGACCCGAGCCCGTACTTCCATAGGCTCCTCAGAGTGCCAAAAACCCAAGCAGGACCACCGGAGAGGTAAGATGTTCCCAAAGAGGCAGAGGTGGGGACTTGACCTGACACATAGATAAACTGGCACACACAGACACAACCATATGTTCCCACCCTCATTCACAAAAAAACAAATACTCAGCACTTGCCCAACGAAGAGACAAACAGAAATGAACACTATACACCCATTCACACTCCACAGACATACTCTATACTCCCAAGTCCAGGTATCACCACCCCCAGGGGGGCAATCGACCCCCAGACCCGAGAGATGTTACCTTTTTCCCTGTGGTGGGGGCAAGCAGACGACCCCCAGCCCAGCAGTCACAGGGAAGCCCAGCGTCACAGACCCCAACCAGACTGCCAACTCATCCCAGCCCCCCCTGCCCTGAAGACCCCATACCTCACTCCACCCGCTCATATGTCGTGATGCTGCATGCTGTTCTATTTTTATTTTTTTTCCCCGCATGTCCCGTTTGGTTCTTTTGCATTCAGAATTATTGTCTAAAGGCAAAGAAAGATGCCCAACGGATTTACTTTACCAAATTGACCACCCCGACCTTGCCATATTGGTCTATTTAGTTCACCTTTGCTTTTATTGTTTATTTTATTTTATTTTCACTTGCTACACACGGGACAGACATGACTGGATTTCCCCCAGAAAAGGAAGAAAGAAAGAGGGAAAGAGAAACAGCAGGGAAGAGGAACGGTGATAAAGAGGAAAAAAACAAAAACCAACAAAACAAACACACAAAAAATGTTGAGAAAGAAAAAAGAGAAAACAAGCAAAAAAAGCAATATAATAAACAACATCATGGCAATAATCTATGTGAATATAACAGTAAATACTAAATATTAAATATTATCGTGCAGCACGTAAGATCGACAGCACACAGTGTGCTTTGAGGTAGGAGCCAAAAAGGGTGTAGTTTGTGTCTGTGAGCACCCGTTTGTACACCTGTGAGCATGAGCGCACTTGTATTTAAAAGGTTCCTTCATGTAATGATCTGTTAGAGGGCCATAGCCCCATCCTCCAGGGCATGAAGCAGGTATGGAGGAGATCCAGGCTCCAGACATCCAGAGGCCCTCAGAGCACAAGAGACCAAGAAGAACCAACGGAGGGGCAGCCGCGCCACTCTCCCGGAAAGAGCTGAGGAGAGTCCCAGATGAGAGGTCACTCAGCAGCCGCGGAGCAGAAGCCAGGGGGGGTTGCAGTGACGTGCCCGTGAGCTCCGCCAGCAGCCAGCTGTGCCAGAGTGACCGAGCCCCAGGCCGAGGGCACCCCACCCCCAAAGGGGCCCGAGCGAGCCCCAGGCTCCAGGCCCCGACAAGCAGCCACCAGGAGTGACCCGGTGCGTACCTGGACGCCCCCGGACACAAAGAACCACCAATGCACCGATGTCTGAGGGCGTCTGCCACTGGCAGGGAGAGTGGTGGGGGAGATAGGCCTCCATACCATGGAGGGCCTGATATGTCCCTAGAGAGGTGGCGTCTGATACCCGACCTGACATATAGACACAGACATGACATACAGGCACACACAGATACAAACATCCATTCCCACCCTCATGCTCTCATATGCAAATACTCAGCACTCACTCAACGTGGAGACAGACATAAATAGACACTGTACACACAATCACACTCCCCAAGCGTACTCTATACCCCAGGTCTTGGTACCCTTGCCCCTAGAGGGGGAACTCACCCGCTGACCCCAATAGGCACCCCCACCAAGGCCCATCCAGACCGGGGCCAACAGCAGCAGCACCGCCAAGCCAGGCGTGACCCACCCAACCCCACCGCAGAGGAAACTACACCCACCCTATCATCCAATCATTCACCATTCTACATAAGACAGGTTGAGTTCATTCTCCACCTCTCCTCTCCTCCCCTACCTGCAGGGTAGACTCCTGTGGAGCAGAGGCCTCCTGCAAGGATGTGACAAACTAACCGCCAGTTGAAGAGACTCCCATCTCCGCCGGCGCATCAGAGGCCCCAGACCACCCAGGGGCAGCTAGGCCACCAGGAGTTACCAGAGTCCTCACTAGAACATGACCTACTCTTAAGATATACATCACAACTCACATCACATTAAATTACTGAAAACATTTACTTCACCTCTCACTATCATTTATTTATTTCTTTATTTGACAAAAATATATTTCATGACAAGCTTCACTGATTCATACTAAACCCATAAAGAAAATGTAGCCACAACAAAACACTGCAGCATCCCAGCAGGAGCTGATAAGATAAGATAAGACGAGACAAAATGAAAACGGGCGAGATGAGATGAGATGACATGAGGTGAGATAAGACAGCCTCTATTAATCCAACAAATTAAAAATTTACAATATATTATGTATTATGTATATATTATAAAGATGTCACAACTATGTTAATCTGAAAAAAGTTTGAATTGCTCCATCTGAAAACATAAATCGAACGCTGGACAATATGAACAAGTGTGAGACAAGTGAGAGCTCTGGTTAGGAGTGAAGCAAGTGTACAAACACAATGAGAAAGGCAGTGTGGGTGGGGAAATGCATTCCTGATGTGAGAACTGCATCAAAGGAATGAAGAAAAACTGTGACACTTGAGTGAACTCGTGGTTAGACGATCTACTTGGCTGCAAAGAAAACACACTGATGCAAACTTGTCAGAGCCACCAGTTTATTGAAGGTGAAGTTTAAGAAGTTGTGTAAAAAAAAGTTTCAAATCTTTTAGTGTCTAAGTCTTAAAACACTGGTGAAATTATTTTATTCACTGGGCACAGCTGAAGTGATTTACTGACTTTGCATGTATTGACAAGTGATAAGGGTTTTGTTGTTCAACTGTTTGAGTGACAAATTCCTTAACTGTTTTGAGAACTGCTTTAAGAGTGGTGAGAGTAACGTTCCCAATGTGAGAGCAACGGGTTATGGCAGATGGCTTTCCTCATTCTGCCAGAGCTTTCTTTCTTTCTTTTAAAAGAGAGTTTTTCAAAATTGAACTGAATTAAAAAATAATCATGTTTTTGACAGAAAGACCTATATGCAGGATTTTCAGTCAAAAATTAGAAAAACAAAACTTTTATTTAGGTTGAAAGAACTGAAGTCGATAAAACCCAAAAAGAAAATTAGAGAAATAGAGATCAAAATCTTCCTTTAGCTCCAGAAGCACAAATTAGTGTAAGATAAATAGATTAAAGGGACCTTAGTAAATGAATTCAGAGTTCAAAAAGCCCAACGCTGATGGTTCTGAATGCAGCATGTTAAACCACAATCTAGTAAATTTTCCCTTTATATCATTTTGAAAGACTTATTTGTGGGTTTTTAGGTTATTTTATTCCCAGCTACTCGGTTCCACTGTAATTATTCCTGCACTAGAGTTTCTCTTGCTTCTTTGGGATATGATAGATTTTTATACACCATGTTTTGATGTAAAACACTTTGAAACTCTATTTTTGATATCTCAGATCAGGTTGTCATATCTTTAAAAAACATTTTAAATTAATGAAATAAATTTAAAAAAAAAATAACAAAATAACATACAATGTTCCAGGGCTCAGTCTGATGATCTGGTGAAATGTGTACATATTGTTTGTAAATACAATATTTCTTCTTATTTACCTCATTTTTGGAAATTCTTTAAAAATGTGTTGACCTACATTCATATCACAAAGAGGTCAGCTCTATGTAAGCAGTTAAACCACACCCCGACACAATAAAACGATGTGAGTCATAACTCCCACCAGCCACTCGATCCAGACACTTGCCAATAATTCATAATTCTCATCTACTACAAGTTGGCAAAGAGGACCAAATGGAAATTGGCCAAACTCGTGCTCCTCCTCCATCCTATCTTGGATGGTCTTACTTCAGTGCTCTTTGTTGCTGTCTGCCTCTTGGGGCTTTTGCCATTCGTTACTCTAAGAAGGTAACATTTGCTGAACTTGTTTTTCTCATTGATTCTCTTTATTCTGATGCACAGCTTAAAAACACATTTTGTGTTTTACAAAGATGATTTTTATTTAGATTAAACTGTCAATGTAAAATCATTAAAATATACAGCAAATTCTAAGAAATCCAGTCAGATTCATGAGTATTCAATTAATGTTTTCTGAGTAGATAATAAGAAGTTCTAAACAGGTCTACTGTATGTTACACTTTAATCATGTCCTACAAGTGAAATTGAAAAACTTGAATTGCTTATAGCAAACATTTCACTGATGATTTTCATACACTCTTCTTCTCACATCTTTAATTGCATGTAAAATGAAACTGAGCTTTGATTATTAAAAACTTTAAAGGTGAAGGCTGCAAACGAACAGGGAGAAATAGCTCTAGCTGAGGATGCATCACGAACTGCCATGGCCCTGAACATCGCTTCAGTCATCCTGGGAAGCATTTGCATCACCATCTTTGTTATTTACAAAGTCCAAGAAATTCAGGAATTAAAAAAACAACATTGAAGGTCCTTGCTTTGGGAAGAAGACATGCCGCAATTTTACTGTCTGCGTTCTCTCTTCAGCATCCATCTCTAAATACAAAGTAATACCTTTACATGCTTGTTCACCTCTGTGTATTGCATTAATTGGTTGTCAATACAAATAACAAAAGAATGCCTTGACCTCAACATGGTACATGCCAAAAATATGTATGAGTTGTTAAATGAAATATGTCTCTGGATTTATGTATTCTGTGTTGTAGGTTATATAAAACTAATTGAATGATTTTTGCTTTGTTTTATTTTGTAATGAGTGATCGGAACCTAATATGACAGTTATGATATGTTTTATGATCAGCGACTCACTTTCACATTATTAAAATGACATAAAGACTCTAATTAGTTTAGTTTAGTTTAGTTTAGTTTAGTTTAGTTTATTGACTGCAGCAGTGCAGCAGCTACTATTCCTGGGGTAGCACATATTTACATTTTGACAATGCATTGTAAGACAGACTAATATACAATATAACATTCTGACATGACAAACTTCATATACACACCAACAAAACAGTTCTGTACAACACAAATAAGGTCTCCTATGAGGGTAAGGATTGATAACCTCACATTTGCACAACATTATATTCATAATTCACTACATTGCTTTAATGAAGACATTTACTAACCTAACCTTAAGAGAGAAAAATTCACTATCACCTTCTTTCTTTGCCAAGAAAAGGAGGAAACTTTTCTTCATGATGATTTACTTCACTAATCTCTACTAAACCAAATAAGAGATGATTATAGCCACACCCCGCAGGAAGAGCAGATACTGAATCAACAAAATTGATTTACCAAAATTTGATTAATCCACAGACGATCGACAAATGTTGCTGCAGAAACCATTTTTCTTTATCTTAATAATAAATTCCTCTTTTAAATCATCTTTGAAAATAACAATAGATAGATTTTCTCTAAAATACCAGTTTTTCCTAGTGCACACAGCATAGCAAAACACAACTACCAAAACTCACCTGCTCACCCGAACTTTTATTTTGTGTATGAAAAGTGACTGAAAGAGTAAAAACAAAGAAATCCTCACCAAGTCGCTGCTTAATGTAAACCACTCTCTCCTTCAGAGGAGAGCAACAGGGTGCAAGGTAGACAACACAATAAGGTGATAGTAGTTTTTGTTACACAGAGACAAAGATAGTGGGAAGTGGCAGACACAGAAAGAAACAACAACGGTGAGAAAGACTGTGTGCATGTGTTTATCTGGAAAGTGTTGTGGGTTTGCTGATGGCAGGCTCTAAAGACTGTATGTAATTTTAACACCTAAGTGAGCACGTGGTTAGACAATCTACTGTGCCTGCCAGTGTTAAAAACACAATGCTGCAAACTTGTCAGAACCACTGCTTTTGACTCATTTATAGAAAAGTAATCAATGTTATTATAACCACAGGAAGGAGTGAGAAATTACCAGCACAAAAAGAGAAAAAGTGTGAGGCCTTTTCTCTTTTTGGCCGAGCAGCATGACTTTATCATCTGATCCTCCCACACTTTCCTGCTCAGTGTGTCAAATGTTTAGCTACTCCTCAGTCTTTACTCAATCAGTTGAAGATCTGGCTCTGCAACCTTGAAAATTCTGAAAAACAAGCCCTCTGTAGTTGGTGTGAAGGCCGCGTAGCCACAGTTAGCTAGAGTTAGAGTTAGAGACACCTGAAACCAATGTGGACTGTTGTCCAGGGGCCTTGGTAGGACACTGAATGAACCCTGAAAATGCTTGCCAACGATAATGTTGACTTAGTAAAATAATCATTTGTGTCAGCACCAATCCATGATGAATATGAAATTCATATTGGTGGGTAAATTTGCACAACAATGTCAGACTCTGTACTTTACTCTGGTCCCCTCCCCAATCAGGCTGGGAGTGGCATGTTTAGTCGCATGTTTTCCTTAAATTGCTGATGTCCATTAAAACAGTGTGGGGTTTTTAGATAATTGGGAAACTTTTGGGGAAAAACCTGGTCTTGTTAGGAGTGATGGCATCTCAGTTTGGATGGAACAGCTCTCATTTCTACAAATCTACTTCTATTGAGGTTGATTATCTTGTTAACAATGTTACATCTTCACTGCACACTGCCCTGGATGCTGTGGCTCAAGCCAAGCCTCAAACCAAAAGTTCTTGGCTCCCTGGTAAAACTCTCAAATGCATGCCTTAAAGCAAATAACCTATAAGCTGAAGAGGAAATTGTCATGGTTCCCCCTGTCTCCCCAGCGAGTGATCTCATCTAAGATCGCAGTGTTGTTGTTTTTCTTTCTCTCTCTCTCTCGCCAGTGCGGAACTCATTGCGGGTTCTCACCTGCAAACAATCACGCACCTGCTGCTCATTGTCCTGACACCATTTACTACTTAAGGCGACAGCTCAGTGTTTCTCATCACTGGATCGTTGTGCGACAGTCAGCGTAGCCTTGGCTCTTTCCTGTGTATTCTCATTCCTAGCGTTTTTCCTGGCTTCTAATTTTGCTTTCATGTACATGGATCATCCTGGCCTGTCCCAATTTCCACCCTTGGAGTGACCTGTGAGCATGAGTGTTTTTGCTCAGTGTCATGTGTGTGACCGAACTGGAGCGTGGTGTGTGTGACCGAAGAAGAGTGTGGTTTTCCCTCTGGATTTCCTGAAGCCCCTTTTCCGGTCGCACTTTGTGATTGTGTAAATAAACTATCATTGTTGCAACATCAACATCAACAGAGTCCTGCACTTGAGTCTGCTCATTCTTATGACATAAATTACTTTGGTTTTCTCCTCATTAAGTTGAAGAACATTCAACCTCTAATGGAGTCTATGCCCCTATGCAAAATTCTGTAGTTTCGAAACACCTTGGGGCTTAAAGGAGATATACAACTGAATATCATCTGAATATCATCTGTATAGTAGTGATAAGAAATGTCCTTAAGAGTGCTCAGAAGGTGCTGAAGAGGAAGTAATTACAAAAAAAACAATAAAGATCCCAAACAGAACCCTGTGGCACACCTGGCTGTAGCCCAGGCAGGTAGAGCAGGTCATACAGGTCATACTGATCGGAAGGTTGGTGGTTCGATTCCTGGTTTCCCACTAGTCTACGTGCCAAATATCCTTGGGCAAGAAATTAACCCATCGCATTTTCGCGACACAAATCTGCTTCTGAATTTTCGTGGGACCCCAAGACGCACTTCATCGCCCTCCTCCATTGACTTTACACGTAAACCTGACGCTCTGGTCGTGTCTATCGCGTTCGGTGTGAACGCACCGAAACAGCTTAGGAAAGAGTGCTTGTGTGATTGAGTGAATGAATTAGTTGTATAAAGCACTTTGAGTGCTCACATAGAGTAGAAAAGCGCTACATAAGAACCAGTCCATTTACCATAGGTAAGAGAAGTCGAAAAGGACCTATGTATTTAGAGATGTGAACTAATCCAAAGCAGACCCAGATACACCCACCCAGTGTCTCAGCCTATCTAGCAACATGTATAGTAAAAAAACCACACACACACACACACACATATCGCTTTAGGCCTAAACTGACAGTGTCAATACACTGGAAAAAAGGGATTGGCCATCTCTTGGATTTATGTAAGCATCTTGCGTGTATTTAATGCTGGGCTTACACTGTGCGATTTTTGGCCCATTTTGAGCAGATTTTTGAGTCGTACGACAGTTTTGGTGATCGGCCCGAATTTGGCGTTCATCGTGCGTCGTGCATCGTGTAGTATACGTGGGGTAACGAGAAGCGATTAACACCTCACGACCAGCTCCCGATCATCAATCGCTTGGTCTGGAGGATTTAAAACCTGTTTGAAATCCTCACGACCGTCGTGAGGGTGTCACCGCAGCCGCTCACACTGCGCACGCGCAAACATAAACGTCGGTGAAAAAGACGGAGTAGCACAGCAGTGCAGCGTGTGATCTGGACACAAGCGATGGAGGCACAACTTGTAGAACTTTGGAAAGCTCATCCGAGCCTTTTCGATGTGGCCTCACAAAATTATCACGACCACAACAACCGTGAAAATAGTTGGATTTACACTGCTGCTCATCACAGCTGCCTGATCAATGTTTTTCATTAGCAATTTAGCAAAGTTGATGGTGGTGGTGTGTCTGTGTGAGTGAAAGACAGAGAGGGAGAGTGAGCGACAGATTTTCTGTTATAACCTTCATTTTATGGACGCACAGTGTGAGCACTCAGGTCGCATCAGAGCATCGGCCGTATAGTGTGAGACCCTGCATCGTGACCTACGAACTTCTAACCCCTGCGAGTCAATCGTACAGTTTGAGCAGGAGCTGAATCGCGCAACAGAAAAAAAATTGCACAGTGTGTGCCCAGCTTAACACAACTGCCTCATGCTTTAAAGTTAAGTGCAACCAGAGATGGGCAGTAACGCGTAATCTGATTACTTTTTTCAAGTAACGAGTAAAGTAAGGGATTACTATTGCAAAAACGGTAATTAGATTATCGTTACTTTCCCGTAGGAACGCTGCGTTACTGCGTTACTAAAACCGTGATTTTTTTGCGAGAATGTCTCACGACAGTGACGTAAGCGAGTGCGCCGTTGGTGACAACAGCTGTGTGCAGATCAACAATGGATCACATATGGATTGTGGGAGAGAGTATGAGCGTGCAGCGTTTAAAGCGTGGAAGTACTGACCTTACTTTGAGTTTGATTCCATAAAAAGTGACAAAACCATTAGTGTCCATCGTGCGTGGGAAGAAAACTTCTTTTTACAGCGAAAAAAACCCCTAAACTTCCAAGCAAGCACCGAGTAGCTACGACGTAATGGGAAACTCACAGAGAAACTCGCGGATTCTTCAACTGACCGCGGCACACCTGCACCAGGGTAAACCTCCGCCTACCCTAGTCCTGCTTTACAGGTGAAAATAGAGCAACAGGACCGCTGAGTCTTTGACTTTATTTATTTTCTGCTGTGTTTTACTTGCATCTATTTGAAAGAGTGAGTGTAAACACAAAAAATATTTTATTTTATGTGCTGGAATGTGCAGAAAATAGGTTTCAATGTTAAACTAATTTATTCAAGTCAGAGAATGTTGCATATAATTAAATTTTTGCTTGATGCATAAAGTTAAAAGATTAAAACTGATAAAACAAGTTAAAAAAAGAGACCTTTCCATTTGATTACATTTTGTATGATGGATTATGTAGAAAAAGTAGAATTGGGCTGAAAGATCTATCGCTTTATCACCTATTCAGGTTGTAAATCGTGTTTTTAAAAAGTAACTAAGTAACTAAGTAATTAATTACTTTTGAAAATAAGTAATCAGTAAAGTAACGGGATTACTTTTGGGGGGAAGTAATCAGTAATTAGTTACTGATTACTTTTTTCAAGTAACTTGACCAACACTGAGTGCAACTATATAGTGTAGAAACTACATGATATGCAGAACGGGAAGATTAAATTGTTCATATCATGTTCAAGTGAAGTAAGTCAATAATATAGCAATGTTAACTCTCACGACACCGCACGGTATTTCAGTCTTGTGCGCTTTGGGTCGTGGTTTGAGGAAGGCATCCATCTCAGTCGAGTCGAGCAGCCACCCGTACTTTTTTCAGTATACCGAACAAAGTAAATTGGGTGGTTGTTACATTAAAAAAGTCTACCTTGTAATTTGAACACAAAAATGTCATGTTTCTATCTTGAACGTAATTAAATCATGTAGGATCTGTATGTAATTCAACAACTTAATTTGTTCTTGTTGAGATGACCTGATACAATCTAGTAAGAGTGGTTAGTTTGTGGACTCGTGAAATTCACAAGATCGCATGAGATTTCAAACTGCAAGAAAATCACTGTGAGTGTGAGGTTGTTTGTTTGTTTGTCTCTATGTGACAGACTGGTGAGCTGTCCAGGGTGTACCCTGCCTCTTACCCCATCATTTCTGGATTATGCCCCAGCCCCCCTGCAACCCGGATAAAGATAGGAGGATGGTAGTTGTTCAATAGATCCATTCAATTTTTGTGGTAACCAGACTCTAAACTTTGTTGAACATTATGTTATATGAAGACAACATGTAGTATTCAAGTGACCAAGCAGTACTGGACTAAACGTTATTGAATAGCGTTGAAGTAAAATGACAACATTGCGAAGGATTAAAATATTCCAAGAGCTCCCCTTACTTCATCTAAACATGTTTCAATCATGTTTTATCAACACAAAATGCACAGGTTTATTGAATGTGAATAAGTTGTGTTGATTTAACTCAGTTGTTTAAGTTTCTGCCAAAGCAAAACAGTTGTGTGCAAACAATGTAAATCCAACATGGCCTTTTTTTCAGTGTACCACACATTCAGACACAGTAGTAGATGGTGTTTTAATACTGTATGTGCTATTCTAATTTGGTTGTATGAAGTGTACATTGACCTTTTGTGTCATAGGTTATAATGGTTGCACAGCCAATACAGCTTCTGAATACTTTCATGGTTTTTCTCCCTCTGCTTGCTTCTTAGTGTTTTTGAGGCTCGGGACCAGCACTCCACACATTACATCAAACTCTTACAAGTCTAGAAAAGGAGTTGTTGGACAGAAAGACATCAAGTGAGTGGTAAGGATTTTGGTTTTCCAATATATTAGCAACTGTCAGTGACATTTATATTAATCAGGCTGAACTTTAATCATACTTTAAATCAACCTGTTTTACTTATCGTTTCATTTGTACTTTGGTTTGGGGAAGTTGTTTCTTTACTGATCTTTTCCTGTCTTCTGTTATTAGACTTGAGATATGACTAATTCTACAAGACACGCTGTATAAGTAAACAAACAACGACAGCTTGGTCTGCATTTCTTGAAACATCATATCCCACAAACTGTCATGGTCCTGGGTCAGTGATCCAGCGCTTTAAGTTTATTATTATCATTTTCTAGTTTATTCTGATTTTGTATTAGTTCTTTGGGTTTGGTCATCGTGTTTATTATCCCTACCTGTGTCTTCCCTCTGTGCTCCGTTCGGGTCCCCGTTTGTGTTGTAAAATAGTTTGTGTTTCCTGTTTTACTTTGTAGGTCTGTGTCTCGTTATGTCCATGAGTCCCAACTGTGTGCCCACCTGTTCCTCGTTTCCTAATGTGCCTGCCAGTGTATTTTAGTCCCTGTCAGTTAGTTCTTGTTGTCGCGTCGTTAACGTTGGTTCCCCTCTCGTGCTGTGTTTTCTCTCGTGAGTTATATTCTTGGATTTCCCAGTGTAGTTTCTTATTGTTTTATATTCCTTCCAAGCCTGCATTAAAGCAGAGTTTTTGAGTTCACGTTTTTTCCTCTGAGTCCTGCATTTTGGGTCCAATTCCTGCCTGCCACACTGCACATCATGACACAAACTTAGTTTAGAGGGTCCACACTGTCTGCACTGTGAAGTCTGCAAGTTTTTGAACAGTTAAATTTGTTTTGTGCCCAAATCATTTTGCGCATCATCAGAATGAAAGTTATTGGCCTTTTTAAAATGATGCATTAATGACATTATTGTATGTTGGGTGGAAGTCAGGGCTATCCAGACTGACAAGTGGGACATTGAATGTCACCTCTCCAGCAGGGAGGGAGCCTGAGATTGTCTAAATTTGGGTCTGTTCTATAGTAAATGCAGAAAAAAATGTTTTAAGAAAGCAAATATGTTGGTTTTCTAAAAATATGATTGTTTGCTTGCAGGACACCAGGAGAGATGAGTCCTCCGTCACAGATGGTGTGGTCAGTGAAGATGGTCACCAGCAGGTTCAGGTTCAAAGATTTTCTTCTGCACTTACATTTGGATCACCTAAGTCCATGACAGTCATAGGCAGTACTACTACCAGGACTGGAAGCAAGCCATCCTTAAAATATTACAACATACCAAGCTCCTATTTGAATGCAAAACAAATGTGTTATTTAATCTAGAGACTGCAGTTGTGACTGAACAATAAATACATTTTATTTTGATTATATAAGTAATGTAAGTACAAAAAAAGTTGTGGTAAGCCTAAAATTAGTTTCAGAATCATTAAATCTGAGACTTTGTTTCATTGTAAGATTATAACAATGATGGCAGTATAATTGTTTGTTGTTCAGCAGAACAGTGTCCAGTATGTTGGCTGTTATACTTTTTTTGCATTTGAAAATAAAAGTTGTGCTGATTTTAACATCATTTCAAAAAGTGTTGTTAATTATTTATTAATCATGATTCATATTCAGGTTACCACCAATTGTTCTTTTTAATTTAGTTGAACTTGAAATGTTTATCAGTGGGTAAACAATTAGTATTGTACAGTCAGAAACATCAAGTTATTCTTAATACTGCAGACTTGCAATGAATAAGTTGTCCTAACAATCATCTTAAGTAAGCTTTACTTAGTTTTTTTGAGGCAACGAGTTTGCATAGATTTTTTTGAGTTCTGGGAACTAATGAGGTTGTACAGTGTACTCAAAATGAAAATGAATAAGTTGCCCTAACTTAGTCTTAAGTAAACTTTACTCAATTTTTTGAGGCAATGAGTTTGCATAGTTTTTTTGAGTTCTGTGAACTAATTAGATTTTACAGTGTACAGTGTTTTCGGTTTGGCACCAACATTCTGTCCAACTTTCCAGCTGACTCCCCTGTCCCATCACCAGCTCCCAGTGTCACTAAAACGGGAGAGACCTGATTACACAAATAAGCTACCCCATCAGCCTTCCTGCCACTTAACCCCTATGAGAGTCTGTGTCTGTGTCTTCAGTCATGTCTTTATCTCCACCCATGTCTCGTCTCCCTTGTCAGTCCCTATGTTCCCCTCCTTGTGTTTCATTTCAGGTCCCCCCGTTTGTCATGTGCATCCATGTGTGTTCTCCCCAGCCCCCCCAGTCCATCTCCTCAGTCTGTTTGTCCTCATGTTAAACATGATATATAAGTCACTTAGATAACCTAAAATTGTTAATGTTTGACTTTTTTCAGTGTTTTATTTGTTCCTGAGTAAATTGGTTTGGCTGAGATTAAAGTTATTAGATTAAATAAAACTTTATTAATCCCTCGGGAGGGTTCCTCCGGGGTTTTCACACAGCTGAATAAACATCAAACAGAAAGCCGATTAAACAGAAGAAGGTCGAGAATTTACGCCAGTGTCCTGTTATATTTAGATAGCAAGGAGCAGACGGGAGAGTTTCACTCCACCGAGAGAGCTCGTGACGTAATTTTTTTTTTTTTTTTTTTTTTGCCTGTCCCGTTTGGCTCTTTTGCCATCAGAATTGTTGTCTAAAGGCAAAGAAAGATGCCCAACGGATTTACTTTACCAAATTGACCATCCCAGCCTTGCCGTAATGGTCCATTTGATTCACCTTTTATTGTTTATTTTATTTTCACTTACTGAATACGGGACAGACTTGACTGGGGGAAAGAAAGAGAGAAAGAGAAACAGCTGAGAAGAGGGACGGGGGAGAAGGGCAAAAAACAAAAACCAACAAAACGGGCAGAAAAAAAACAAAAAAAGAAAAAAAATGCATATATCGATCACCTGGATCACCTGCTGAGAAAGAAAAAAGAAAACAAGCAGAAGAGAACAAGAGTAATAGAATAAACAACATCACAATCATATATGGGAATATGACAGTAAATACTAAATGTTAAACATTATTGTGCAGCACATAAGATCAACAGAACACAGTGTGCTTTGAGGTAGGAGCCAAAAAGGGTGTAGTTTGTGGGTGTGATCACCCGTGTGTACACCTGTGAGCATGGACGCGCTTGTTTTGTTTTTTTAAAAGGTTCCTTCATGTAATGATCTGCTAGAGGGTGTGGGGGGGCCACAGCCCCGTCCTCCAGGGCATGAAGCAGGTATGGAGGAGATCAAAACTCCAGACATCCAGAGGCCCCCAGAACACAAGAGACCAAGGAAGACCAACAGAGGGGCAGCTGCGCCACTGTCCCAGAAAGAGCTGAGGAGAGTCCCAGATAGGGATGGGTATTGATAAGATTTTCACGATTCCGATTCCATTTTCGATTCTGTTTAACGATTCGATTCTCTTATCGATTCTCTTTAAAAAAGGAGAACACTAAGGTCGATTAGCTTAGAACTTTGTTTTATATCTTCTCTTTGAACAAGATAGAAATTTAGGAGTAACATGGCCTTACAAGCCCAACAGTGAGATCTTAAGAGATCCACAGCCTACGGCTCTTCAATGGGGTGTCAAAGGGACCCCAGGAAAAAAAATTGTAAATGTAAAATAATAAAATAAATATTCTTCTGTAGCAATAACAAAGTATAACATAAATTATTCTGTAGCAATTACACAAGAATATCCAGTAATGTCCCTGCCTACAATTAAACACATTCACTTACCGAAAATCGGGGGCATCTGCTGTGGCAAATGGGTGCAAGGCTTTTACCACAAACTTAGTCACTGCTCGGTGACATTCGTCTATCCTGGCCTGAAAGGAGACGCTAACGGTAGACTGCAGCGAGAGCTGCCAGCATCTGAGCCAGACTCTGTCTGTCTCTCATCATGGTCACCTAAATGCACAGTAATGGCAGGTTTTGTAATGAGGCAGATCGCGCTAACATAATATGCACTGTTAGTTGATTATTTACCTGCCGCATTAACGGGAGAGGACGTGCAAACGTTACCGCTGCTGCTGGGTTGAGATTCACGAGTCCGGAGCGGAATTAAAAACACGACATACATTTAAGGTCATCGCGTGTTTTGTGAGCAAATGCTTTTGCATATTCGTAGTGTTTCCTCCCTTAAATTAAATATCTACTTTGCAAGTATTGCAAGTTGCCCTGTTGTCATCCGTTCTCGTAAAGTATAACCAAACTTTTGAGCGTTTGAGCCGCTTACGCGCCGTGTTTCCTGCAAGGTAAATGACGCTCCGCAACGTGATGATGTCATTCGGGGCGACTGGAATCGATAAGGGAATCGTTTGCAAAAATGGCAAACAATTCCAAGGAATTGAAACAGTGGGAACCGGTTCTCAACAAGAACCGGTTTTCGATACCCATCCCTAATCCCAGATGAGGGCTCACTCAGCAGCCACGGAGCAGAAGCCAGGGGGAGTTGCAGTGACGCGCCCGTGAGCTCCGCCGGCAGCCAGCCGTGCCTGAGTGACCGAGCCCTAGGCCGAGAGGCCGGGGGCACCCCACCTCCAAAGGGGCCCGAGCGAGCCCCAGGCCCCAGGCCCCGACAAGCGGCCGCCTGGGGCTCGGTCACTCACTTCCGGCCTACCTGGCTTTTGGAGGCCCACTTAGACCATGAAGGCTGGGTCCTCAGGTGTTTGTATCAGTTTTTGTATATTTGTATGTATATATATTCCTAACCCCCACCCTAACCCAGGGGCGGAGCGTGGGGGTGGCTTACTGGGCTTAAGCCCGGGTTGTTTTGTCAGAAGCCCGGGGTCTTTTGGAGTGTAATTTTTTCATAGTTAGATGCCTGGCTGACAACTGTATAAAACAAAAAGTACACACAATATTTGAAGCACATAGTGCACACTGTGGGAATTTACGACTGTGCGTGAATCCCCCCTGATATTGGTATGATCCGAGCTCAGGCACTAAGCGACTGAGCGAGAGGGCAGGGCAGCTGCTGCCCGTGAGTGCGCTGTTGGAGAAAGGGAGCTAGCCATACTAAGGAGAGCTTAAGTTTGACCAGGTACCAAAGCAAATCATTCGTACCGTACAAATAATGTAAATATGACGGTGTATCACGAAAGATTGATATCAAACTGATCACTTGACCAATATTACGTTACTTGCTCTTCAAGTGAATCAACAAATGGCGAAATGAAAAGCCGAACAAATGCTATTTTTTTAGAGAGTCTTAGCTTACATGTGTTTATTTCATATTTTCAGTTCTTACCCTCCCCGACTAATTCGGTTTCAGTTATGTACTGAAATATAAGAATGGACATTAGAGGGTTCTTTCAAAGAAAAAACTCAGGTAAATGTTATTTTATATATTATGCTTTGTATGTTGTTCAGTATATTTCTATGCAAAACAAGAGGGATTTCAGTACACAGCAGGATGTTCACATTTGTAACCAGATATTTACATACACTTTAGGGAGAAAACATAAAACGTTTTTACTGTACAACATCAATTTAGAGTAAACTTTTGTTTTAGATAAATATTGAAATATCTTTTGAATTAGTTAAATGTCAGAATAAAGAGAGACAGAGCTGTCTATTTTTATCACTTTCATCCAATTTAGGAGTACATATACACTAAGTTTATTGTTAATTAATAAGAAAACTGCAGACGATTCCATTCTGAGCTGAAGAAGCTTCTGATAGGTTAGTAGAGTCCATGTGAGTAAAGTGGTGGCACACCTGTGGATGCATATAAGGCAAAACACAGAGTCTGTTTCTTTGAAATGGGAAAATTAAGAGATGTCAACAAAAACACCAGGAAAAGAACTATGGAGCTCCATAAGTGTGGCTCAGTTTTGAATACAATTTGGTGCCATTTACAATTAAGAAATACAGATAGTTTCTCTCTTTACTCTTAAAGTTAACAAATATGTTTTTTATATTTATCAATCTAAAAAAATAAACATTTAGTCTGATTTGATGTTACAATTAAAAAAGTGTTTTGATCTGAAGAGTACATAAATGTCTGGTTTCAACTGTATATTTGATGGTTGTCAGCACAAAGAGGGAGAGAGAGGAACAGAGAGGGAGAGAGAGGAGAATGAGGACAGAACAGAGATGAACAAGAGCAGGTGACACACATGTTAGTCAAATGGTCGTTTACCAAAAGTATCACCGTATCATAGGTACTTATGTATCTAGTACCTAGTGTTTCTTTTTAGGTTTGTTATTTTTCAAATTCTATATTTATTAAGTTATGCAGGCTTGTTTGCACAACAAGGCTAAATAATTCTATAAACTTTTCTCAATCTAAATAGTGGACTTTGGTAGAATTAAAAAAATAAGTGTAGTGCAGGTATATGATGATTTTTAGTGCTACTATCATCTAGTTCTGATTGTGGTTCTGTCTTGGTTAAATCCCAAGTAGTCCTGATTTTGAACTGTTGTAGTCCTGTTTTAATTCTGGATCAGTTCTGGGTCTGGTTGAATTGGGGTTTAGTCCTCGTGTCTTGATACAGCCCTGACCTTGTTCTGCCTTGCTGCTTAATTAAAAAACTAGTTTAAGGTGTCCTGCACATGTGATATATATCTTTCCCTATTTGAAGTCATTCTTTTTTGAACAAAACTCAAAACAGAGCCTATTAATCTTTCAGTCATTTCTACCCCCCCATACCACCCTTTTGGGCTAAGCCCCGGGTGTTTCAAATGTCTGGCTCCGCCTCTGCCCTAACCCCCCAGAATCAAAACAATTAATAGAAAAATCTGCCACGTTTTGCTTCCCGTACCTGAGAATAAATAGCCTATGAGCTGCACCGCCAGGTTTAGAGCTCCTGTCACTTCCGAATTTTATTTAAAACTCCTCAAAACAGATCTGGGTGTGACTTCAACCAGGTCCTCGGCAGCTCTGTCATGACAGCGCTCTTTGAACAATCTAAGAAGAAACTCAGGCCGAGTCCTGCTTCTGACCGAAAACCAAATCTCACACACACACACAAGATAGACAGAGATGTACAGCGGGACAGAGGCCCATGAAGGACCCCCGTTCTGCGGGAGTTTTCTTCCAGTTAAAAGGGAGTTTTTCGTTGCAACTGTGCCATCTTATTGACGTAAGATCGTTACCTTAGAGCACAAAGCGCTTTGAGGCGACTGCTGTTGTGATTTGAAATTTTATAAATAAAACTGAACTGAACTGAAATCACTGAATGTGGGACAGGACCATTTGAATTATCTTCATTCGTGGTTTGATCAACTTAAAGAGTGGACTCAGGCGCGGAGCTCAGAAATAATGACAGTGCATTTATTTACAGTGCAGCAAGGTGACAACAGTTCAAATGTGCAACAATGGTGATAGTGCGTCCCTCCTTCCGTGTAAGCCCGTGCGTGGTAGTGAGTGCCCGTCTCTCCTCCAAGTGCTTCCTTAGTGTCCGTGAATCCTCCGTCAATCCCAGGCTTAGTGCAATACTCCAGCGCTGTCTGTCGCTCAGCCACACCATTAAGTAGCCCTGCTGAAGATGGTAGTTGATTGGCAGCAGCTGGTGGATTGACCGCGGGTGCGGCAGCTCCGGGCGAAAGCACTTCCGGGTCGGTACATTGTAAATAGCTGTACTTTGTGTGAAGTTGTTTTAATAAAACAAAAAAGAATAGTATATTTGTTTGTTTTTCTTTATTATAGATCTATTCACATGTACACAGCAATCACATAAAAATGAAATGCAAACTATTTACATCGCACCACACAGCTGTCATCAATCTTTAACCACAACATGAAACATTACAGGCTATTTAGAGCAGCACGTTGTTTCCAGAAGTATTTCCCAACAAGTTCAGGAAGGCACACTTTACGAAAGAAGTCTTGTGCTTGCTTTAAGCGCGGTTTCCAGAAATCCACAGCAGGGAAGACGCGAGTCACAGCAAGGTCTCTCTGTGTCCACACAACGAGGTCACAGTGGCTGGCGCCCGTAACAAAGACTCAGCGTCTCTGTTGTGTAAACACGCCAGTGATTGGGGTAATGTGGGTGAGTGTGTAGTGTAGTTGGTGTAATAGTTTTCGACTCCACACAGTCACTGCTTTGCTGTGCTTCTGCAGCGTATCCAGTAATGGTGACAAATCCTCCAGCGTTGCAATAGGAAGCTGCTCTTAAGCGCAGAAAGAATTGTTTCCAGGGATTTCTATTTGTATCCAGCTTGGCGTGCAGGATCCTTTGTGTAATCTATGCTTACATATGTATTTTACACACAGACAATGTGAAAAATACAACACATTGCTATGGATTGATGCTGAAAGTGCTAATTGCACTAAAAAATTTAGCTGAAAAAAAAAACACCAACTAAATAGATAAGCATGTCTGTTAACAAAACAACCCAAACGCTTTACCCAACTGGGGTTTTTCAACTACCTCAGGGACAAAGCTTTACCAAAATCTTCCAACTCAGACCCTGTGACAAGGTCTGTGAAAACCACGTTTTTATGCCTGAAATACTACAGTACTACACTCCCACCAGATGAGCTCATGCAGCCTGTCACGAACCGGGACATACAACCATGACAAAACAGGAGATGCACACACAATTTATTGTGTTATTAATTTAGATGAACTGTGCTAATATAGTATACCAAAATGAAAACAATAACTCAAATTTCAGATATTTGAGGTAGTGCTGAAAATAATGGTGCCAAATAAGGCAAGAAAAACATATTTTAAAGGTGAAATATAGAGGTAAAATCAAAAATAGTCAAGAACGGCCAATTATACCCTGGACCACAGAGGGTTAAATTTGAAAACGGTTTAAAAACAAACAAACATCCCCATTCTAAAATGTCATGTGACAATCTGATTCATAAAGAGTGATGATGTCACAAGGACATGTGATGATGTCACAAGGACATGCCTTTGATCCTTTGAAGTTTTTCTATAAATAGGGGTCAGGAGCAGCAAGTTTTAGTCAGTTTGTTCGCAGCCTTCAAACGTTCGACCAGAGATACATTTGAAAGTATTTGTAAACCTCTTCAGAGTCACTGTGCACAGGATTAAAAATGTATCCACGAAAACACCAACAAAGAATAAACAATCTTGCTGCCTCTCCTTCGAGGTCTGGCCGGCCACTCACTGCAAGAGGTAAGCCTGATATGACACGATCCATTGGTGCCTCATCAGTCCAAAGGAGATTACAGGAAAACTCCGACCTACATGCAAAAATTAAACAAATTGAAGAAGAGAAGCTTCAACTGGAGGAGAAGTGCAGACAATTGGAAGCACGAAATCAAGAGCTGGAAAAACAACAGCAACGCCAGCCTTACACAAAAATTATTAGTGAGGCCTGGGAAGGAAAGTTTGGTGAAGCACGAGAGAGGATTTCGGTCCTGATGAAGGAAAACAAGACAAAGAGTGCTGAATTAAAAGAAACGTCTGCCCAGCTTCAACGCGCGAATGCTACTATTGGGGAGATGCAAAGGGATCTCCAAAACATGGAGCAAAAGAATCAGGCGCTCCAAGGAACGCTTGATGAAGCTATGGAACAAACTGCACAAATCCTCGGACAGAAAAAGGAAGGGGTCACACAAATGCAGGACCAACTCAAAGGCATAAAGAAAAAATACGAAGTGCTGAAAGTCAGGCTGGATGAAACAGAGTGCAAAAATAAAGAGCTTCTTCAAGAGAAAGAGCAACAGGAAGAAGAAAAAAAACGTATTCTCCAGGACTTGGAGAGAAGAAATGAGCAGTTAGAAAAGATGCACAAGGAAAAACAACAGCAAAATACAGACAACCGCAATCTATTAAAAGAAATGGAGCAAAGATGCCAGAAACTTGAGAAGGAAGTTGAAGAAACAACCGATCAGCTGAGAACCCTCATCCTAGAGAAAAAAGTGGTCGTGGAAAAGCTCATGGAAAAGAAGAAAAAACGTTTCCGCTTCTTCTGGAGGAGGGACACTCCTGCTTTTTCTACTTTTTCTATTTTTTCTACTGCAGATGTCACCTCGTCTCCCTCCACCTCTGTTCCATCTTAATTTTCACCTCTCCTCTCCCCTTCTCTCCTAACACTTCTTCCCTCTCTCCTTCATCTTTTTTCACCCCAACCAGTCCCGGCAGTTGACTGCCCCTCGTGAGCCTGGTTCTGCCGGAAGTTTCTGCCCGTTTAAAGGCAGTTTTTCTTCCCCACTGTCGCCTAGTGCTTGCTCAGAGGGGATTGTTGGGGTTTTCTCTTTTCTTTTTTTTCCCTTCTTATTACCATTTTCCTTTATTTACCGATTTGTTTTGTTTACTTTTCTTTTACGTTGTTTCTTTATTTACTTGTTTAACTTTTTTTCAACTTATGTAATAAACTAATAAACCAATTGAATTTATCCTCTGCGTATTTTACATCTAATCTTTAAAGAATATTTCCAAAACATTTTCAAACATCACGATCTGTCTTTTGTTTGCTTGTTAAAACCCCGTAAATGGTGAAGTAAAAACCCTGTGATATGGTTTAAAACATCAAAATAGACTAAACAACTAGTCTAAAACTAAGAGACACAGGATAAAGTTGGTGTGAAGGTTTCAGTCTGTGAATGAATCTAAGCACCATCACCTTAACTTTAAATTCATCTCTGTTACCCTCTTTGTGACTGAACTCTGACCGTGAGCACCACAGCCACTGCGCACCAGTCACACGCACTTTAAATCCATCACAGTAAACACTTGGACTTAACGCTACAAGCGCCACTTCAACGACCACATGGGATCTGTACAAGACACAAACTGAAAGCATTGGGGGATATATTACACCACAGGTGCCGTATTTGTGGGGGTAGTTACAGAGGTTGTAATTTTTGCAACGAGACTTTGGCTTTAACCGAAGATGGGGCTCCAAGTTCTGCTTTACTGGCCGAATATTGTTGGTGAGAAACACTCAGTTGTGTTACACTGCTGTGTGTTTGTATAACGAGTCACTTAACTGGTGCTGTGAACATAAAGCAGCTTGTTGCCTGCTGGAGCATTTTGGTGTGTTGGGAAGCTGCTGAAGCAGAATGACCACACTTGAAAAATGTGTAGAAATTGTGAGCTGGCCTTAAGTGTATCAAGTACTGTGTGAGTCTCAGTTTGTCATGTCTCTGTGTTTTTCAGGATACATCAGGATTGGCTGGTGTTTGCTGCATGGGCTGCTTACCAGTAGTGTTTCTCCCTCTTTACTCACTGCGTGTATCTCTTGATGGTAATGCACCCTCTGCTTAGCTCGCTGGATCTGTGAGCACAACTTTTGAATGACTTTGCTGAAAATAACTTGAATAATTTCTGCATTTCTCCTAAGCAGGTATATGCAGTTGATCATACATGTACCATATGTGAAGAGGGGCATTTCAAGACTATTTAAAATACTTTTTTTAGGTCTTACTGACCACATAAGGCACTTTAGACTCAAAGTTACCTTTAACCATACAGCGCTTTATTCTGTAAACTTCAAGCACTTTATCTGCCTCAGTTTAATAATAAATTAACCCACAATGCTTCACATACTCTGGACTATTTAAAAGGATCCTTCTATGGCCTCTGACAGTGGACTCATGTCTGTGCTTGTCCTGCTAGACCTTAGTGCAGCGTTCGATACTGTCGACCATAATATCCTATTAGAGCGATTAGAACATGCTGTAGGTATTACAGGTACTGCACTGCAGTGGTTTGTATCATATCTATCTAATAGACTCCAGTTTGTGCATGTAAATGGAGAGTCCTCTTCACACACTGAGGTTAATTATGGAGTTCCACAGGGTTCAGTGCTAGGACCAATTCTGTTTACATTATACATGCTTCCCTTAGGCAGCATCATTAGAAGACATAGCATACATTTACACTGCTATGCAGATGACACCCAGCTCTATCTGTCCATGAAGCCAGATAACACACACCAATGAGTTAAACTGCAGGAATGTCTTAAAGACATAAAGACCTGGATGGCCGCTAACTTTCTGCTTCTTAATTCAGATCAAACTGAGGTTATTGTACTCGGCCCTGAAAAGCTTAGAAATATGGTATCTAAGCAGATTCTTACTCTGGATGGCATTACCTTGGCCTCCAGTAACGCTGTGAGGAACCTTGGAGTCATTTTTGACCAGGACATGTCCTTCAATGCACATATTAAACAAATATGTAAGACTACTTTCTTCCATTTGCGCAACATCTCTAAAGTTAGAAATATCCTGTCTCAGAGTGACGCTGAAAAACTAGTTCATGCATTTATTACTTCCAGGCTGGACGACTGTAATTCATTATTATCAGGATGTCCTAAAAACTCACTGAAAAGCCTTCAGCTGATCCAAAATGCTGCAGCAAGAGTCCTGACAGGGACTAGAAAGAGAGAGCAGATTTCTCCTGTATTGGCTTCCTGTTAAATCCAGAATTCAAAATCCTGCTCCTCACATACAAGGTCTTAAACAATCAGGCCTGATTTGTCCTCCTTCTTTTCTCACAGAGCATGGAAGCTCCTATTTTAATCCTAAAACTGTACTAAGAGACTTTGCTAAGTTTTCCTTTAATTTGTCACCCATCCGTAAACCCTGAACAGATCTTTATAAATAACTGAAGAAACAGATTTTTGTCGATTTTGCACAGATAATGTAACAACGTAACTGTGCAGGTAGTGCTGAAATAACCAAAGAAGGAAGGGAGTAACGTAGAAATGAATTAGCTACAGTGAGTTATATATGATAGTATAAATGGTCTGTTTGAATATAATGTTGACAGTGATATGTGACTAATGTAAACGTTCAGGAAATAAGTGTAGCACTTTATAACAATGCTGCACTATTAAGCATTATTAAGGTATTAGTAAGGTGCTGGTCTTTGTGAGTCCATGTTTTGTCCTGATGTACATTGCGGGTGAATTCAGGGTCCTGGTGATGATGTTTTGACACCAGCTTTTTATCTATAAGCAATAATATATTATGGCGGAGTCCATTAAGCTTTGATGAAGTTTTTATCACTTGTGTTTTCCATATGACAAGTAAGAACTGTCTGCATGGGCTGCTTGAATATGAGCTTCACACTGTTCTTAGTGCAGATAAGAACTGTTTAATCCCATCTAAGCCCCACTGTTCTCTGTGCAGCAGTGGACGGCTGGCTGGCAAGGAGGCTGGGCCTGACCTCCAGGTTTGCAGCATGGCTGGATGTAGCTGTCGATAACCTGGGCAGAGGCATGCTGTGGAGTCTGCTGCTTAAGGTCTTACGTTTGAAGCACATCATCACACATGCACAAGGCGATGAAAACGAGGCTGTACTTAAATACCAGCAAAAAATGTTGTGCAGAAGTCAGGAAAGACTTGAGATGAGGTATTGGTGACTAAAGCCGTAATCAACCTGCTGAGGAGGTGTTCGGGGCAGCCTCTGCACAGAGGAAATGGAACAAGGAGGCTTGGTGGTGGGATGAGGAAGTATTCAAAAGTAAAGTGGGATAAGCAGCGAGGTGAAGTAAAGGCGTATTATGAGTTGTGAAGGTGGAGACTGAGGAAGGAGAAAACAACCAACAGAGACATTAAGCTGAAAAGGACGTGCAGAAGGACAGAGAGGGAGAGAGTATTTTGAAGATGGGAGGAGTACTTGGAGGAGGAGCTTATGAATGGGGGGAAATGAGAGGGGGGGGGGCAGATGAATCACAAAAACACGAGAGGAATCAGAAAAACTCTGCAGTTCTTTGCCGCCTTAACATTTGTGCCACACTAACAGCGGTGGTGCATTGAATTGCTGTGGGGTTGGATGGTGTCTGCACTGGAGTGGTGTGTGTTCATGGATAACCACAACACCCGGGGGCGCAGTGGAAGAACAGCTTCGGCAGCAGCCCCCCACTCGTACAGGCTGTCATGGCAAACGGTAATCCTCCTGCCAACGTGTTTGAGCTAGTGCTGGTACACAGCTCCACATAAATGTCTTGCTGCCGGGGTTTCGGACACCTCTGGGAGTTTGGGTGGTGGGCGGCTTGCCTCCCTGTGTGGCTGTATCCATGCCAGTGGGAGGGCTGTCCCACTGGTTGGAGCTGCCTTTGTGGATCCAGCATGTGGGGATGTTGCTGCTGGTTGCAGGCCGAGTGCTGGCTCTGTCAGCTGAGGTTATGTGGCAAACGCTCATGTGTCTGAAACATGAACCCAAACGGTCCACTGGAGAACTCTCTCACAGATGTTTTCTCTGCAGGTGTGGTGCATATGGACACACATCGAGCACCTGGAAGAAACTAAGAGCTCGATTTCTCTTTTTAAATCACATTTGATTTTGCATTTGGCAGATGAGGCTCATCCTGTTACCTTGACACTGTGGAATAATGCTTTTGTCATTTAGAGGGGACAGGAAGTCTTTGGAATGTCAGCAGTACTTGAACACCTGCATTGTCATTGCTGTTATTCCCCCAGAAAGACAGTTTACCAAAGGGAAATCTGTGAGACTTAAGACTTTGATGGTTAGATAAAATGCATTTGAAATATATTTATATACTTTATTTGACCATTTAAAAGGCTTAAAATGCAACGTTACTGTAAAAATCTAATAAAGCAAATGTGTGCAGTGTTTACTGTAAATGTGTTGTGTGTGCAAAGTGTTTAGTGGCCGTTACATCCCGAGAAAAGGAAATTATCTGCTAATGTAACTGTATTGGAAAGGCAGCATGGTGCTGCAGTGGCTGGCACTTTGTTCGTCGTTCTTCACGTGGGAACTTCTCCACTGTTCAAACGTCCGCTCGGACAGCTGCGTGCTGCTGCAGGAAAAACAGCAGAGCCTTCTAGAGAAATGTGGCATATACCATTTATTCCTTTGTTATCTTAACTGTGTGCTTAGCATCACTGTCCTGTTATAGTGCCCTTGAGCAAGTTATCATCAAGGATGTTTACGTATGGTGCTGCATTGCTCTTTCCCTCATCCTTGAGTCATTTCCCAGTTCCTGCTGCCGAAAACATCCCTACAGTGCAATGTTCCCTCTAAGCTGCACACGTGCGCAATTGCGCACTGCTGGCACGGTCTCTGCGCACAGAAAATTTGCGTTGCGCACGGAAAAAAATTCTGACCTGAATTGAAATTAAAATTAATACTTTAACAATTCTATTTTGCAGTGTTAGTCAGTGAGTGGCTGGCTGCTCCCGTATGGGATCAGAACGAGGCCACCTTATCCCACAGTCCAGCCAATGATGCGATTCACATTCGTATATACGCAGCTAATCAACGTAGCTGACAGGCTGACAACGTCCTTATGTGCTGACACCGGTGTTTTAGCAAAGCGGCTGATGTGGAGTGAAGCCACGTTAATGACAACGTGTACAACCACTGGAGATGTGAGGAGTCGAACATTAACTCTGCTCTTCCAGGGCACCCTGCAGACTTGGCTGCTGGCAGTGGCGAGGGAGTGCGGCCGCCACTGGGATGACGTGAACGCCAATCATAGGTCGACTGCAGGTATGCGAGTCAGACCTTCTCAGGAGGTTTCACTTTTCGCTCTTCTTTATAATTGACCCTTGTTTTCTCTCTCTCAGCTCCTGGTCTCAGAGTGGGAGGGATTTGAAGCACAGAGGGAGGAGCTTGTCGTTTGGTTGGCTGATATGGATGTCCACCTGAGTGAGGTTGACCGGCTGACAGGAAACACCTGTGAAAAACTGAAACAACTGCAGGTGTGGGGTTGTTTTGATATGACATATATTTGATATGATACATACGTCAGAGACATTATCCTAAACTGGACTAACAAAGAACCATGAGTCCAACATGAAACTTACCCTTCGGGCAGGCACTCTTCAGTTTTTGGTAGCCCAAAATAAATTTAAGTAGCCCAAATAAAAAAAGAAAAGAAAAAGAGGACAGTTTTTTGATTGATGTTTTGTTTCCTTTACAATATTGTAAAGGAAACAAAACATCAATCTAAAAACATTTAAAACACAAATTACAACAACAATTTCAACCATCAACTCAAATATTTGGTTCTAATTGAACAGAAATTTCTATGAACTTGCAAGAACTGTGTAGGACATGAAACAGTGTGTGTCAGATCCTGAATTTGAAATTTCCACTGAAATCACGGGTAAGAGGCAAGTGGAACCAAGCTGGCTTCTGCTAAATGGGTCAAACTGGGCAGAAAGTACACAAACACATAACATCCTTATAGAATATGATGTAACACTATCGATCAACTTACCTCAGAATATATAAAGCATATAAACAATTACAGCAATATGATGCAACAAACACAGCAGTGCTACTAATCCAAAATACTCAAAGCTTCATAGAACTGAAACCAACATTTATTTTTAGGCCTTCGTCGCGTCGCTGTGACGTAATCGGCCTTAAAATGCGGCCTTTAAGGCTGCAGACCCTGAATTGGGATACAGCCTCTGAATCGGTGCATCTTGTAGCTGTGTCGTCTTAAATTGGTCATGTGATTTTGACGCGCCGACGCGTCCGGCGACCCCAGAGGTTTAACTTAATATTTAAGTGTCTCTTGGTTTTAGACTAGTTGTTTAGTCTAATTTGATGTTTTAAACCAGAAAAGGAAGAAGAGGGCTTAGAATTACAGGTAAGAACTGCTCAGTGGTATGTGATAAACTGTAAATGTAAAGCTTACAGGTCAGTCCTCATGTTTTTAAATCAGATTTTGAGTCTGTACATGGCACATTATGCTTTTGCATGTTGTGAAATGTGCTGCAAAACAAACTGAGGTAAACTAACTGGTTTACTGTGATGGATTTAAAGTGCGTGTGACTGGTGCGCAGTGGCTGTGGTGCTCACGGTCAGAGTTCAGTCACAAAGAGGGTAACAGAGATGAATTTAAAGTTTTTTTTTTGTTTTTTTTTTGTTTTTGTTTTTTTTAAATGACATCAGAAACAGCAGTATGCGACATTACGTGATGGCAGAGCTTCAGTTCATCCTTTGTCATTTTTTTTTTTTTTTTTTTTTTTTTAATAAATAGGACAGGGGGAATGAATGAGAGAGAGAGGGGGAGAGAAAGAAAGAAAACCAAAGGGGAGAAGAGACGGTGAGAAGGGGGGGGAAGAGAGACAAAAAAAAAAAAAAAAAAACTCCTGGGTCACCTGTATGGAGAAAAAAACAAACAAACAAACAAACAAAAACAAACAGAGGAGACAGCAAACAACAAAGAGCAACATAATAATAGAGAAAACAAAGCACCATCACAATAAACTAGCTAGTCATAGATATCAGTATTTACTAAGTAATAAACGATATTGTGCAGCACGCAAGATAGACAGCGCACAGTGTGCTTTGAGGCAGCAGCCAAGAAAGCTTTAGTCCGCGTCTGTGAATACCCATGTGTGCATACCTGTGTGGATCAGCATGCTTGCATTCCAAAGGTTTCTCCATGTAATGATCTGCTAGGGAGTGTGGGGGGGCCACAGCCCCGTCCTCCAGGGTATGAAGCAGGTATGGAGGAGATCAAAACTCCAGACATCCAGAGGCCCCCAGAACACAAGAGACCATGGAAGACCAACAGAGGGGCAGCCGCGCCACTGTTCCAGTAAGAGCTGAGGAGAGTCCCAGATGAGGGCTCGCCCAGCAGCCGCGGAGCAGAAGTCAGGGGGAGTTGCAGTGACGCGCCCGTGAGCTCCGCCGGCCCCCAGCTGCGCCTGAGTGACCGAGCCCTAGGCCGAGAGGCCGGGGGCACCCCACCTCCAAAGGGGCCCGAGCGAGCCCCAGGCCCCAGGCCCCGACAAGCGGCCGCCAAGGAGTGAGCCGGTGTGTACCCGGACGCCCACCCCCAGACACAAAGAACCACCAACACACCGACACCTGAGGGAGTCCGCCACCGGCAGGGGAAGTGGTGGTGGGTGGAGATAGGCCTCCAAACCTTGGAGGGCCTGAGGTGTCCCCAGAGAGGTGGCGTCTGATACCCAACCTGACATATAGACACAGACATACAGGCACACACAGACACAAACATCCATTCCCACCCTCATGCTCTCATATGCACTCACTCCACACTCAACCAACGTGGAGACAGACATAAAGAGACGCTGTACACACAATCACACTCCCCAAGCGTACTCTACAAACCGGGTCTAGGTACCCTTGCCCCTGGAGGGGGGAATTGCACCCAGACCCAGGTGGTGTTACCCTTTTCCCTGCGGTGGGGAGAGGCAGACCACCCCGACTCCGCAGCAGCAGGGAGGCCCCACACCCCAGACCGCAGTCGGACGGCCAACTCCTCCTACTAGCCCGATGAATTTAAAGTTAAGGTGATGGTGCTTAGATTCATTCACAGACTGAAACCTTCACACCAACTTTATCCTGTGTCTCTTAGTTTTAGACTAATTGTTTAGTCTATTTTGATGTTTTAAACCATATCACAGGGTTTTTACTTCACCATTTACGGGGTTTTAACAAGCAAACAAAAGACAGATCGTGATGTTTGAAAATGTTTTGGAAATATTCTTTAAAGATTAGATGTAAAATACGCAGAGGATAAATTCAATTGGTTTATTAGTTTATTACATAAGTTGAAAAAAAGTTAAACAAGTAAATAAAGAAACAACGTAAAAGAAAAGTAAACAAAACAAATCGGTAAATAAAGGAAAATGGTAATAAGAAGGGAAAAAAAAGAAAAGAGAAAACCCCAACAATCCCCTCTGAGCAAGCACTAGGCGACAGTGGGGAAGAAAAACTGCCTTTAAACGGGCAGAAACTTCCGGCAGAACCAGGCTCACGAGGGGCAGTCAACTGCCGGGACTGGTTGGGGTGAAAAAAGATGAAGGAGAGAGGGAAGAAGTGTTAGGAGAGAAGGGGAGAGGAGAGGTGAAAATTAAGATGGAACAGAGGTGGAGGGAGACGAGGTGACATCTGCAGTAGAAAAAATAGAAAAAGTAGAAAAAGCAGGAGTGTCCCTCCTCCAGAAGAAGCGGAAACGTTTTTTCTTCTTTTCCATGAGCTTTTCCACGACCACTTTTTTCTCTAGGATGAGGGTTCTCAGCTGATCGGTTGTTTCTTCAACTTCCTTCTCAAGTTTCTGGCATCTTTGCTCCATTTCTTTTAATAGATTGCGGTTGTCTGTATTTTGCTGTTGTTTTTCCTTGTGCATCTTTTCTAACTGCTCATTTCTTCTCTCCAAGTCCTGGAGAATACGTTTTTTTTCTTCTTCCTGTTGCTCTTTCTCTTGAAGAAGCTCTTTATTTTTGCACTCTGTTTCATCCAGCCTGACTTTCAGCACTTCGTATTTTTTCTTTATGCCTTTGAGTTGGTCCTGCATTTGTGTGACCCCTTCCTTTTTCTGTCCGAGGATTTGTGCAGTTTGTTCCATAGCTTCATCAAGCGTTCCTTGGAGCGCCTGATTCTTTTGCTCCATGTTTTGGAGATCCCTTTGCATCTGCCCAATAGTAGCATTCGCGCATTGAAGCTGGGCAGACGTTTCTTTTAATTCAGCACTCTTTGTCTTGTTTTCCTTCATCAGGACCAAAATCCTCTCTCGTGCTTCACCAAACTTTCCTTCCCAGGCCTCACTAATAATTTTTGTGTAAGGCTGGCGTTGCTGTTGTTTTTCCAGCTCTTGATTTCGTGCTTCCAATTGTCTGCACTTCTCCTCCAGTTGAAGCTTCTCTTCTTCAATTTGTTTAATTTTTGCATGTAGGTCGGAGTTTTCCTGTAATGTCCTTTGGACTGATGAGGCACCAATGGATCGTGTCATATCAGGCTTACCTCTTGCAGTGAGTGGCCGGCCAGACCTCGAAGGAGAGGCAGCAAGATTGTTTATTCTTTGTTGGTGTTTTCGTGGATACATTTTTAATCCTGTGCACAGTGACTCTGAAGAGGTTTACAAATACTTTCAAATGTATCTCTGGTCGAACGTTTGAAGGCTGCGAACAAACTGACTAAAACTTGCTGCTCCTGACCCCTATTTATAGAAAAACTTCAAAGGATCAAAGGCATGTCCTTGTGACATCATCACATGTCCTTGTGACATCATCACTCTTTATGAATCAGATTGTCACATGACATTTTAGAATGGGGATGTTTGTTTGTTTTTAAACCGTTTTCAAATTTAACCCTCTGTGGTCCAGGGTATAATTGGCCGTTCTTGACTATTTTTGATTTTACCTCTATATTTCACCTTTAAAATATGTTTTTCTTGCCTTATTTGGCACCATTATTTTCAGCACTACCTCAAATATCTGAAATTTGAGTTATTGTTTTCATTTTGGTATACTATATTAGCACAGTTCATCTAAATTAATAACACAATAAATTGTGTGTGCATCTCCTGTTTTGTCATGGTTGTATGTCCCGGTTCGTGACAGGCTGCATGAGCTCATCTGGTGGGAGTGTAGTACTGTAGTATTTCAGGCATAAAAACGTGGTTTTCACAGACCTTGTCACAGGGTCTGAGTTGGAAGATTTTGGTAAAGCTTTGTCCCTGAGGTAGTTGAAAAACCCCAGTTGGGTAAAGCGTTTGGGTTTTTTTGTTAACAGACATGCTTATCTATTTTTTTTCAGCTAAATTTTTTAGTGCAATTAGCACTTTCAGCATCAATCCATAGCAATGTGTTGTATTTTTCACATTGTCTGTGTGTAAAATACATATGTAAGCATAGATTACACAAAGGATCCTGCACGCCAAGCTGGATACAAATAGAAATCCCTGGAAACAATTCTTTCTGCGCTTAAGAGCAGCTTCCTATTGCAACGCTGGAGGATTTGTCACCATTACTGGATACGCTGCAGAAGCACAGCAAAGCAGTGACTGTGTGGAGTCGAAAACTATTACACCAACTACACTACACACTCACCCACATTACCCCAATCACTGGCGTGTTTACACAACAGAGACGCTGAGTCTTTGTTACGGGCGCCAGCCACTGTGACCTCGTTGTGTGGACACAGAGAGACCTTGCTGTGACTCGCGTCTTCCCTGCTGTGGATTTCTGGAAACCGCGCTTAAAGCAAGCACAAGACTTCTTTCGTAAAGTGTGCCTTCCTGAACTTGTTGGGAAATACTTCTGGAAACAACGTGCTGCTCTAAATAGCCTGTAATGTTTCATGTTGTGGTTAAAGATTGATGACAGCTGTGTGGTGCGATGTAAATAGTTTGCATTTCATTTTTATGTGATTGCTGTGTACATGTGAATAGATCTATAATAAAGAAAAACAAACAAATATACTATTCTTTTTTGTTTTATTAAAACAACTTCACACAAAGTACAGCTATTTACAATGTACCGACCCGGAAGTGCTTTCGCCCGGAGCTGCCGCACCCGCGGTCAATCCACCAGCTGCTGCCAATCAACTACCATCTTCAGCAGGGCTACTTAATGGTGTGGCTGAGCGACAGACAGCGCTGGAGTATTGCACTAAGCCTGGGATTGACGGAGGATTCACGGACACTAAGGAAGCACTTGGAGGAGAGACGGGCACTCACTACCACGCACGGGCTTACACGGAAGGAGGGACGCACTATCACCATTGTTGCACATTTGAACTGTTGTCACCTTGCTGCACTGTAAATAAATGCACTGTCATTATTTCTGAGCTCCGCGCCTGAGTCCACTCTTTAACAACCGTGACAGCCTGATTCTTTTGCTCCATGTTTTGGAGATCCCTTTGCATCTCCCTAATAGTAGCATTCGCGCGTTGAAGCTGGGCAGACGGTTCTTTTAATTCAGCACTCTTTGTCTTGTTTTCCTTCATCAGGAACAAAATCTTCTGTCGTGCTTCACCAAACTTTCCTCTACCAACAGGCAGGATTAATCCATGCATTTATGTTGTTCACATTAAATTCTGATCCTGCCGTTCAAATGTCCTGCTGAAATCAAGACTTGCCAGACAAGGCAGCATTGTCCACACTTCTCGTGTCCAATTCTGGTGTGATACATTCTTTAATTAAAAATTATCAGCTATGGATATAAAATTATACCAGTTGGAGGGAGAGGGGTTCAGTTGGACATCAGTGAGCACCTTACCAAAGCTGAAAGAAGATGGTTTATGCAGCAAAAAAGTATATAGTGGCGCTATATTCAGGCTATATTCAATTTGGATTCTTGCCCTATGGTTATGTGATGTGCTGGGGGTGAAGGAAGCCTAAACATTTCGAGAACCACTGTATTATATGGGACACACACAGTGTTGGGGAGTAACGGAATACATGTACCGCCGTTACGTATTTAAAATACAAAATATGAGTAACTGTATTCCGTTACAGTTACCGTTTAAAAAGGTGGTATTCAGGATACAGTTACTTTGTTGAAATAAATGGATTACACTGCGGTACTTTCCTGTTTCATGTTGTCGCGGGTCAGGACTGTTTGGTTTTGTTTGACAGCTACGTGCTGTTGTTCCAGGCGGCAGCGTTACGGTTGCCATGGTTACAGGGCGACGCGCTCTCTCTCTCTCTGCGCCTGCGTGTTTCTTGGGTGACAGAGCGCCTTTTCGTTAAGTAAAGCAGAACTTGGAGCCCCATCTTCGGTTAAAGCCAAAGTCTCGTTGCAAAAATTACAACCTCTGTAACTACCCCCACAAATAGGGCACCTGTGGTGTAATATATCCCCCAATGCTTTCAGTTTGTGTCTTGTACAGATCCCATGTGGTCGTTGAAGTGGCGCTTGTAGCGTTAAGTCCAAGTGCTAACTTCAGTTTCACACAAATTGTTACGTGCTTAAATTACACAAAATGTCAGAAATCTGCACCGTCGTGAACAAAAATCCAAACCTAACTTTTCATGATTTGTTAGGCTGACCCTCTGAGGTCCAAAATATAACTGGACATTTTTGACTCCTGTTGATTTTACATTTGTATTTCACCCTCAGATTGTTTCATTTTTATTTTCTTCCTGCCTTGTTTGGTATCATTCTTTTCAGCTCAACCTCATGTGTCTGAATTTAGTTGGTTTTTTCACTGACTTACTGTATTAACACAACTGATCTGAAATCACACAAAAAAACCCCATAAAATCCTAGTAGTTAGGTTTTTTTTACTGTCAAAACCACAGACATGTTGAGTAAATTATTTTTATAACTTGAAATGCAAATATAAATTGTACATTTTTAAAAGTTGTGCACACATTTTATAAACATATACAACTATTTATCTGAAAATGCAACCAATACATCTGGCATTTTTAAAATTTGGTACAACCATTTAAAAATACTACTATAACTAAAATGAAAGAACAATCAGGTGTCACAATAAGATGCCCCACAAACTACTTGTGCCAGTAAAAAAAATGTCCACCACAAGAGGACAACAGGTGTAGCACTGCTCCTGTTTTCACCTGGTGACAGTGTTTACATTGCAATGTGCCTTTGTGACAGTCATTAGTGGCCTCACTGACACACAAAGCAAAACTATGACTACACAACACACTAACTATACACTCCACGCTAAACATCACAAATCTCCCACATCTCAAAACCGGCTATCGATCTCTGTCTCTCTCTCGCTGTCTTGCTTTCCCCTCTTCCTAAACAACCAAATCCCAGATGCTGACTTTTTTTTAAAAATTGGTCGACATGGTGCATTTTTCCATCGAGAGGAAAGAGGTCTCTTTTTTTCTTTCTTTACTGTTTTTGCACTCTCATTAGAAGATGCTTAATTTTAAAAAAAAAAAAAAAAAAAAACAAGAAAGAAGAAAAAAACCAAACGTGACGATATGATTTAGTTTAGTTGAAATCAGGCACCTTCTGTTTAAATGTGTTCTTGTGAATTGATTGTGTATTGCATACATTTGATTTGACTTTCTGCGAGACAACAGTCGTCCGCTGGCCAAAAAAAGTTTTCCAAATACCTCCACATGATCAAGCCTGGATTTAGAAAACAATAGCAAAAAAATCTGCACCTCCTGCTTCACATGCAATTTGTATTTGTGTGTTCAGAGGCGGCGGCGAGAGGGGAGACCTCGGCTCATCCACGGAACAACTGAGGGAAAAGTGTGGACTTTATACCAGTTTTTAAATTGTGTTGATCGGCCACGTAAAACCAGAGTTATGATAAAAATATCTGCAATGTTTCTTTGTTTTTTACTGAATACTGTCGTTGTTTATATTTACTGTGGGAAGAAACGGTAAAAACAGGAGTGACGGCGTGTTTTTGAGATGTGAGAGATTTGCGACGTTTAGCGCAAATCTTGTGTAGTTAGTGTGTAGTTAGTGTGTAGTTAGTGTGTAGTGTAGTCAATAGTTTTGTTGTGTGTCAGAACAATGAGGCGACTGCTGAATGTTACAGGTGTTACAGCAGTGATACGTCTGCTGCTGTCAGGCCTGCAGGTATCAGGCTGTTGTTCTCCTTCATCTCATAGTGGACAGGAATTATTTTTTGGAGCGGCACAAATAATTTGTGTTCTGTAAATAGCTTGAAATGTTTATTTAAAAAAAAACGCCTTGGCTGCATTTTTAGGTAAACAGCTGCAAAAAATGTTGTTGTTTGCATAACTCAGTTACCTTTTTGAAGAAGTAACTATATAATTAACTGCCCAGCATTGGTCATTATTTACTGTATTTTGCAGACAGAGTTACAGACGCTCTCCCAGACCACAGACTCATACTCATGATATGAGTCAGAGCTTCATAAATTTCTTTTTTAGAAAGTTGTGTTTTCAAAATTGGAGTTTAAGTTATTTTTACTTCCAATAGTTTTAACATGCTGCACAGGTCATGAACAAGATTTCTTTAAAAAAAAAAAAAATCATTGTAAGTGGGCTAAAGCAGTTAATTAAAAGTAGTCTAACATAAATGCTGTAATTTGATTATTTTAATAAACCATGTAACCTGGGTGGATTCGATGCTGGCGTGACCACAGTGCACACGTCTGCTGTTGCTCACAGTGGTCCAAGAGACCACTCAGGGAGTTTGTGTGTTCGCTCAGACACATGAAAAATTAGAGGGAACATCCCTACAGTGTAATCCTGCCCCCACCGTGCTTCGCTGTAGTGATGGTGGTGTTCGGGTGATGAGCGGTGCCTGGTTGAGGTCTGCATGACAGACTAGTGTGCTGGGATGCATCATCAGTGATGTAACATGAGGTCATCACAGGTTTTAAACCTCTCAACATCAGACACCCTCTCTCACCTGGATTAATCAGACTCACAGCCGCAGTCGTCAACAGATCTGCCTTCTTGATCCAAAGACACCTTGTGGCTTTCTCTGCTGCCTCGCTACCTGATCTAACGACCCTCATTTATGCCCGGCAATAGAAGCACTTTGCAGAGTGAACACTTTACAAATCCTGGGCATCCCACCTCTGCATGCTCGCAGGAAGATCGTCCGCCTGTGCCTGCTACTATGCACACTTTACCTCGTTTGCCTCTTTTATGTGCTCTGCAGGGTGTACTTTTAATTCCAGCACGATCAAATATATGTAAAAAAAAAATATTATGATTTGTATAGCAGCAATCCTAACCCTTTAAAATCTGTCTTGTGTGTAAAATGTCAGTGATGGAAGCTGTAAGGCTAGTCTATAAAAGGAGTAAAAGTTTCACAGTGAAATGTAGTGGCAATTGCCAAAAATGGCAATTTCCAAGTAAAGTCTGAAGTTCCTTTCCACTCGCTGTATTATGCACTATAACTCACCTATACTTAAAGCCAGATTTAAAGGAAGAAAACTTGAAGGACTGAAATCAAATAAACTGAATATTTCATCTCATCAGTGTAAAAGTGTCCTGTTGTTTGCTGGGATGGTGAAGTCCAGATGTGTACAGCTGACGGACAGCAAAGAGGGAAACTGTGATGGTCAACGATGTTTTAATGTTTTTGAAGCTAACAGTGAAGCAGTAACAGGACAACAGTGAACACATCCCACACGTCTCCTTTGAACTCTGAAGAGAGAAGCGGGCTGTTGGAGACATCGCAGCTTCAATTTGAACTTTGTCCTGCGCCCCCCACCCCCGACACCACCACTTGAACTACACTATTCCCTTTCAGACATCAGCAGATCATCTTGGCCAAGCAGGAAAAAGGAACTTGCACCTCAGCCGAAGCTGGATTAGAAACTGCTGCCGAGACCTGTTTTGTAATCCTCTAGAGAAGATGCAGACGTAGCCCTCACAGCACACACGTCAAATCATGCAAAGTTTCTCCATGATTCACTTTTTAAGACAAAGAAATATTCATGATCCTTCTCTTTGTATGCACCTGTTTACAAGTAAAGTCTGTAGATAAGAAATCTACTCAGAGGTGGAGGGGTGGGGGGTCTATTTAAGCCAAAGCACTGAGTGTTTAGCTGAGAGCTGGACCTCCTCCTCAGCTACAGCCCCTCACATCACTGTTACAGAGGGAGACATTGACAGCACTGAAGCAACAGCAAGGCAAAGCTCGTTTTCTTCATTCGTTCTTTTCAAAACAAACTAAATACTAAATTAACAGCGGACTATTCATCCATGGCATCACATTCTCAGTAACGTTGCACAGAATCTCCACAGCCTGTGTTCAGCCTCGACTGTGCAAAATCTCATCCTTCATCTGCTACAGCATGCGTCCATGCCTTTCTTCACGCCACTGTTACGCAGCGTCTCTTTAAGCGCTCATTTCTCCTTCACCTCTTATATTGACAGACTGCTTTAGTGAAACAAGGGTCCATGTGTAATGTTAGAATTGCACTAACGAAAAAATCCCATCCAGAGAAGCTGGTGATTCCCAAACTGTGGACTAAATATTAGACTGAAAGCATCTGCAGTGGAAGGCTTTACAGGATCACAGGTACATAAACAGTGCTGTGAACAAGAGCTTGCCCCGTTCTTGATATATACATTGTTTTTTGCATTTTTGTCTCACTTTCAGGTCATCATACAACTGTTAATGTTACACAGACATAACCAGAATAAGCTCAAAATTAGGATTAAGGGTAAAAAGTTATCCAAACCTACCTGGCCTAAAGTCTAAAAACTGGTCGAGTATGGAGGAGCACTGGTGGGGTGTTGGCCATGAACAACCTGTTAAGGTCATGGACTTGCTGGTATATTTGGGATTGTGTTGTTCTGCTGCGTAACCCGAGCACGCTCGAGCTGTACGTCGAGAGCAGAATTCCTTTTTCCATCCAGATCCTTAATCATCCAAGCAGCCCACTTCCACTCCCACTCCCTCCACATGCTCTTACTGTGATGTTCTTTTTATGAAAAGCTGTTTTTGTTTTTTTCCTTTTTCAAACAGGGCCAGGTAGGTTCTTTTGTCCCTCACCAAAAATCACAAATCAATTAAAAACGTATGTTATCTCATTTTAAATGTTGTCTGATGATCTTAATCACTGCAGTGTGACAAACATGCATGAAATGAAGAAATCAGGAGGCAAATACTTTGTCGCAGCACTGTAGCTTACTCCAAATATACAGAACAAAATCCAAACAGGTTTCAAATGGACCAACTAGGTGTTCAAATGTTCTGTTTTCTCATGTCAGTGAGCCAAACCCATTAACATGGTTAAGTCACGCACACAGCTCTGGCTACACACCTGCTGTTCAAACTATTTGTGTGTGACAGGCAGAAGAGAGCTGGCTTTAAGAGAGACAGAGGCACTAAAAGAGCTGTTTTCAGATAGACACTGACTTGAGTGGCTGCCCCAAGGCTCAGGATAAGGTCAATAAGGATTATTTAGAACTGAGAATAATGAAAAGATACAATATTACAGTCTAAAAATAAGAACATGTTCCTTTAAAGCCCTTTCGGCACAAAGTATGTAATGGCCGTTGCATACTTTGTCCACTAGCGAGCCTAAGTTAGCTTTAAAATACCAACATGGCAGCTGTAGAGCTGGTGTCCTGCAGGCTTTAGATATGACCCTGGGTCAACACACCTGAATCCAATGATTAGTTCATTGTCAGGCCTCTGGAAACCTTTTTAATTTAGCCATTTAAACCAGCTGTGTTGGATCAAGCACATGTAAAACCTGCAGGACGCCAGTCCTTGAGGCCTGGAGTTCCCCCACCCCTGTTATAGAGCTAAGATGTCGAGTAAAACTGAAAACCAGCCGAAGCTGAGCTTTTAAATAAAGCAACAGATGAGATTCTGGACAGCGAGACTCTGAACGATGGGCCAGTAACAGAAAAACATATCAGGAACTTTAATGGGATTTTCTGACAGGAGGGTGTGAAGCAGAGAGGCCACATGCACAATAATCAGGCTGCTATGCAAACACGCACACAAGCACACAATATTGGTCCCCACTGTAGCGCCGTTAAGGATATAATAGTTTATTTAGCACTTCAAAATATGGGTCCGTCTACAGACAGATAACTGCAAGCTGGTGTAAGGCTGGTAGTCATCGGTGGAGCACTTGGGCACCGAGAGTTGTGTTCCACTCACTCACTCACACATACAGCCTCAAGATGAACAAAGCGAGGCTGCGGAGCCTTTGCACATGTAGCAGCTTCCTCTTTGCCCTCCCATCCGTGTCCCTTGTTATCATAGTGTTGAGCCATTTCTCATTCAGTAAGAAAACTTAAACAAAGGGCTACATAAACATATGTTTGCATATAAATTATTGGCATTTTAATGATGCTATGTCAGTACTAAGCTGGAAAAAAAGACCTGTGAAAACCTGTTGTGTGTAAAAACCACACCTGGTGTTATCACATTCTCCTCCACGCAACTTTGAGGGTTCGCGTTCAGTTAATTGCAAAGAAAAAAACAACAACAAAAAGCCTTCAAATAAAACTCAAGAGTACAATCTGTATTTTCTTTAACTGTACAAGTGTCAAAAATATCCAACTATTTCCAGCTGTGATCTGCCAAGTGATGCTGATGGATGTGCAGGTATTCCACAGATGCTGTCGTGCAGCTCTTGAGAACACGGGTTCGCTCCCGGAGATCTGAGCTACACTGGTACGGTACAAAAGCAAAACTGCTGTCCAGGAAGAAAAAGGCGAGTGAGATGAGAGGCGAGGAGGTCGTGCGTCATCCTTATAGGACATCTGACGTTTCTTTTCGAGTCCCCAGTCTCGGGCATGTGTCCTCTTTCTGTTGGAGAAACGCAGTGACTGCATCTTGATGGTGAGAGTGTGTTGATGAGGTTTGATAAGTGTCTTCTCTATTTATTTTTTTTATTCCATGAAAACGTGTGTATGTCTGTGTGTGTGTACTGGCAGCATACAAAGTCAACCAAGCTGCCAGTGATGTTTGAATTTGCTGTGTTACTAATCCGTGTGAAACTGAAGCATCACATTTTGGGCTCAAATCATGTCCACACCAGGCTAAAACCCACCCACTTGTCTCTTTTCCCTCCTCTCTTCTCCTTCTCATTCGGTCAACCAATCAGCCGAGACAGGGGCGGGTGGGGCCTAGGCTCTGGGCCAATAGGAAAGCTTGTACCACCTCCTGGGTCTGCTGGGGTGTAGTGTTGACGTCCTCCAGGGCATCCGCCACTGCAAACTGCCGGTCCCTCAGCCGGTTCCAGTTGGACAGTACGTTGTGGTATTCAAACACCTTCTCGTAGTTTCCCACTGAGTTGTAGAGTTTGATCAGGCCTCGGTAGTCGTACTCCAGCCCACTGTAACCCTCGCCAAACAGCTTTTTACCTGTGAAGACAGAAACATCACAGACCATGTTTCATTCAGTCTCTCTGACTCGAGCCCCGTTTTTGATAATGTTACCCTCTTCCATTGTAGCGAAGTAACGTCAGGTGTTGGACTGATTAATGTCAGCTCTACATAAATGATTACATAACAATAACAGCAAAACTTGGCAATTAACTGAGAAGTAGGTTGAGTATGATGCATCTCAGTACAACATGTTCTGTGACGAAGCAACATCAGGACCCAGGCCTTGGGCCTCATTTACTGTGACACTAAAAAACATGGACGTGAACTTGTTCTGCTCTTACTGACCGATAGCGATGGAGCGCAGATAGAGCCTCTCTGCATCCTCGTACTGGTTCATGTCATAGTTGTAGAGGGAGGCCAGGTGACCCACAGACAGAGCCACCTCATAGTCTTCGTGGCCCAGTAGCTGCTCCTTAATCTGGATGGCTTTGATGTGCATCTCCTCTGCCTCCTGGTTACACAAATACGTGTGCAAGACAAAGAGATATGAATCACAAACAAAGACAAAACTCAAAGGCAATATTTATTTGGTTTCCATGGCCTTTCCCATAAATCAAACATCCAGCTACGTTTCCACTGAAAACAAAAAGTGGTTCAGTGCCTGTAAGTGTTGTAACTGGGTCAAAGTAAAGTTGTCACATTACACTCTGAAAGCAAGTTATGGCCTTTCACACTTAAATTGTTTTCCAGTCCATTTCCAATGGACTAAAAGGAATAACGTGTAGTCCCAAGTCAGTCTCTCATTAACAGCAGGATATTAGATACTTGCCCAAAGTCATTTCAGCTGCAGACTAGAACTTCTGCAGGATTACTTTTAACCTCCACTCTGGCTTTTTATAGGCCAAAGACAGCATCTAAGACTGGTGCACACTCTTTATAAATGTGCACCACTCTGATATTTGTGTAATCCCAGCCAACTGCAATGACAATATTTCACATCTCATCATTTCTGGCTTTAAATAGCAAAAACCATTCAGTCTCCCACAAACAGTGGTTTGTGCTTGTAAAAGCACAATGTGACTCACTCTCACACAAACACTCATCTCTTAATCAAGATGAGGTGAATGTGGAATAGCTGTTCTCTGCCGTTGACCTTTTCTTACACTGAGATTATTTTTATCACAAGGCAGCACAACTGGCACACGCTGGGATGGTTTATGCCCCTTAATTTTAATTATTGTGTCAAATATTACAAACCACACATGTCCTCCTCACCTTAAACTTCCTCATGGACTGGTAGAGTCGTCCGAGGTTGCCATAGTGTTTGGCTGTCTGTACGTTGAACTCTCCGAAAGCCTTCTTGGCCAGCTGCAGCGAGGAGAGGTGCAGGTCGTGAGCCTCCTGCAGGAGGCGCTCTTCTGTCTCTTTATTGTGACAGTCGATGGCAATTTCTTCCAGAATCAGGGCTGTTGGGGAAAAACAAGCAAACGCGGATAGAGTCTATAAGACATAATGCACAGCTTCAAACAGATACAGCACTGTGCAAAAGTCTTGAGCTATCCCTAACTTCTTATGTTTTAAAGGATTCAGACTCCATGTAAACTGGTCTTAATCAATAATTCTCCAGGCGTCCTGAAGCTCTTTCAAACTGTTTGTTTGGACATCGGCTGCTTTTTCACTCACTTGCTGAATGTTTTTTTAATCTGTCAAACCACAAAAGTTTGACCTACGAATAGACAACTTAGCAAAGAACCAGTTTTAAATTGTTCTTTCAAGGTACTTTATTACAAGCAGCCAGTCACACACACGAGCATAATACTACTCTCCACTTTGCCTGCCTTACCTTTGACTCTCTTAGAGGAGGCCAGCAGAAGATGGTCCTCAGGCAGAATGTGAGTTATGATGTCTATGGCACGTTCTGCATGGAATCTGAGGGACAAACACAGCACTCAGTCGTGTAACTCAGACTTGGCTGGAAACTCTACATATTGGGGACAAACACTTCCAAGAATATCAAGTGTTTCCATTGAACAAAGTTGTTTTGCAGCTCATACGGTCCAAAAGTGGATCAAAGGTCTCACCATTAGGCAATGCTGAATCACAGCCTTTGTATACACGAGGAGCATCACATGATTAATTACACAAACAACAGGCATCTCCAGTCATCTTTACGTCTGCCCGTGTGTACAGTTAAACATTTGATATGTGCAGCTGCATACACATTACCCAAATACCAGAGTCTGACTTTGGGTGTTGGACTACATTTACAAGGCAGCTCATGAGGAATGTAATTAGCCGAGTTTAGAAGATGCACTCACAGAGCATTGTCAAATTTCCCAGAGCTGTACTGGTGCACATATGAGGAGTAGGCTAGGTCTTCATGGGCTGTGGCAACATGGATGTTCTTCCCCCCAAAGACCGATTGTCGGATATCCAGCGCTGTCTGGGATTTGTACATCAGACAAGATTGAATTAAATAACATCACTGAAAACAAGAGCATACTCCTGTAGCACATCGCTCTACGTACCTGGTAAATAGCAACCGATTGGCATATGTTGTCCACATTTAATAAGTAAAATCCATAATCTAGCAGCGTGTCGGAGTACTTGGGATGCTTGTGTCCAAAATGTTCTCTGTAAGACAATATTTTCAGTCAGAAACTGCGATGTTAGAAAGTACCCTGTCGAGTCTTCATTACACCCAGCGGGTTACCTTGCTAGAAACACTGCATGTTTGATCAGCTGCTCTGCTTTTCTGAACTCTCTTTTCACCACGCAGGCCTGCAGGGAAGAGACAATCCACAGTTTACACATGTGTCTGGAAGACTAGTGTAAAAATTCAGACAAAGACTGATCTGAGCGATAAATACATGTGTGAGTGTTACCTTGGAGGCCTGGCGAAGGACATCAACCACTACTTTGACAGGCAGCCCTGGAGTAATTTCCTTCATAGCCTCTATACACCACCTGTACGCCTGAGAGACAAGGTCATTGCAGACAGAAAGGACTTTCAGTTGTCTCAGTATCAAAACTGTAAAGCACCTCAGTGGTCAAACCTACACACCTCGTCATAGTGGCTTTTGGCAAAGAGCAAGGCACAGAGCTCGCCGTACAGCGCTGCCTTGTTGGCCTGGTGGCCATGTTTGGCTAGTTTGTCCATGTAAGACTGAGCAAGCTTGAAGGTCTCCTCCCCAAGGTGGTACTTGCAGTTTCCATTACGGACATGAAGCAGCCTGAAGAGAGAAGACAGGGACGCTTCAGTCTCAGTCTTATCTGCTGTATTACTGCATAACTGTCAATTTAAAAACAACAAAAGCTGTGGAAGGAAACTGCTGCACTGGTTTCCCTGAAAATAACTGGATTCAGTTTTCCGCAATTTGCAACATGTGTGTGTGCATGTATGAGAGAAGCTCAGGCTGGCTGTCACCACTGCTACCGTCTCCTGGATTCCTCAGTTTGTATGGATGGTGAAGCCCATCTTTAATGTGGTGTTAGTGCTACTGGGGCACCACACAGGACAGTCCTGTTGATTTTCTACACTATAGATTTCCAGTGTAACAGGGAATCGAGCCACATGCAGATGCTCTCTAACGACACTGCAGTGGTTGGGTGGGCAGGAGTCAGAGTACAGGTACTGGTGAGACGTTTTGTGGGATGGTCCAACAAAAATCTCCCCTTCCTGAACGTCCCCAGGACAAAGAGATGGTTGCTGACTTCCATAGTTCACTTAAATGACTGGACACTAAACTGGAGAACCCAACAGTGATGCTGTGTACAACAGGCGGATGAACAGTCTCTAGTTTCTCGGGATGCTGGTAGACATGTAGCAGGATCAACAAACTAATCTGGAATCGTCATTGGGCAGCAAGGGACAGGCGGTCACTGAACAAACTGCTCTCCATCACGGACAACCCATCACACCCACTCGGTTACACACTACAGAGACAGCAGAGCTCATATAAAACTGTACCACAGCTTACATGTTTGTGCCCGGTCAACACACCCGTCAGGACCAAATATGCTACAGAAACATCTGGATCAAACATTTTTGCAGCTTTTTCTTAGCTCTACAGTGTTCAGTTTATTCATTAATACCATTTGCTAGGATTCATTTATATACAAGGCCTTAAATATGGGCCCATGGTACTTCTAACAATGTTGCTGTTTTAGTTTATAACAGTTACAGTGTTGTTACTTCATGACAGATAGCTGCTACTTCCACTCAGAAGGAAAGCTTAACCGTCTGTGATGAGATACAGTTTCTGTGTTTTATCCGTTTTCATCTGATAAGAATCAAAAAAATGTAAAGACAGACTGTTTAACAGCTCTTCATATGAATCACTCAGTGGCTTTTATTCACAACTAACATTTCAAGCTGTGCTGTCAGACGCCTAAGTGTTCTGGGAGAAAACACATGTTGTGTAACATCATATCTGGCACATCTAACAATTATGGTATTGTAACTATAGGACACAGAGTTCCCTGGTGAATAAAAGCAGCTCTTTGACACTGACCTGACACAGCATTCCACAGCCCGGTAGCAGTGGAGGACCTCACTGTGGAGCGTGCACAGCTGCAGGCACGACAGAAACACTTTCTCTGCATCTCCATACCAGCCCGCATCAGACAAGAAGCCACCTACAAACAGAAACATGACAGTCATCTGCCTAACAACTATGGTGTCTGCTGGTCATAGCACAAGGGTCTTAAGAAAACCAAACTTTGACTGGAAGTTTGGTCACTTAGAAAGAAATCTCTAGAGCATAGGTGTCAAACTCTGGCCCGTGGGCCAAATTTGGCCCGCAGCCTAATTACATTTGGCCTGCGAAGCCATACCAAATTATTATTAGAGCTGGCCTACTGGTATTATACAGCTAATATATATATTAGCTGTATAATACTAATACTTTGCTTGTTCCATATTCAGTTTTCCAGCAAAACCTATTTGAGTCCATAAGAAAAGATTCATTCTTACATCTGGAGGAAGATTTTTTTTTCAATAAATATTAATGTTAGCCTGCAACTTTGTTCCATTTTGAATTTTGGCCCACTCTGTATTTGAGTTTGACACCCCTGCTCTAAAGTTTTAAGGCACAGAGAATATCAACCCAAAATCCAGAAACACACATTATGTAAAAGTTAATGACATGCAAATCAGTTTCTAAGTGAAATAATTATTTAGTATTTTGGTGGAGAAACCCTTGTTGGGAAGCACAGCAGTAAGATGTTTCTTGTAGGGATTTTGGCCCATTGCTCTTTACAGAAACTCTAAAACCTGGCTGTTGCTTAGCAACTTGAGGCTTCGGCTCACTCCACAAATTTCATATAGGAATGCCAAGCTTCTTCTTATCCTCTCCTTTGTTACCTTGTTGGTATGTTTTGGGTTAATGTCATGTGGGAAGACTTTTGTTCTTTGGTGGAGAAACTGGAAAGAAACTGATTCTGCAGACAGGTGTGCTTTATACACATAATGAGTTAAGATGGGGAGTATCTGGAATTCACTGACTAATGTTTCAGAGATCTATGGGAGCTAGAACTCTGCTCAAATATTAAATTCTCTCAATGACATGACAATAGGGCTGAACGATATATCGCATTTGCGATAATATCGCGACATGATCAAGTGCAATTTTCTAACCGCAAAGGCTGCGATTATACTCTGGACATGTCCAAATTCATGGGCTGCATCCTCCTGAGGCCGCATTTGTAGACCGATTACGTCACAGCGACGCGCGGCTGTCCAAATTACTACCATATCCCAGAATTCATAGCGCGGCCCAGCCAAACTCCAGTTTCCAGCAATGGCGGCCGCTACTAAGTTTTAAAATTACTCATACTAATCTTTCTGGGTCACAAAATAAACTTTTAACATATTTTCAGGCGAGAAAGTAGTTGTGTAAACATCAAATATCTGCTCGGTTTATCAAGATATCCCATATTTGCAAAAGTGCTTCGACGTTTTCAGAGGCGTCTGCTACCCACCAGCTCGACAGCTAGCCGGGAGCTCGAGGGTTACTGATGCGGCCGAGAACGGCACAACTCCCGGCACATCATTTTCAGATCACCGCGGAGTTTCGCTGCTCGGGTTAAACGTAATATATAAGTCACTTAGACAACCTAAAAATGTTATTGTTGGGCTTTTTTTCAGTGATTTGTTTGTTCGTGAGTAAATCGGTTTGGCTGAGATTAAAGTTATTAGATTAGATAAAATAAAACTTTATTAATCCCCCGGGTGGGTTCCTCCTTGGTTTTCACACAGCTGACTAAACGTCAAACAGAAAACTTATTAAACAGAAGTATGAGACAGTCGAGAATTTACACCAGTGTCTGGTTATATTTTAGATAGCAAGAAGCAGACGGCCGAGTTTATTAAACTCCACCGAGACAGCGGTGACGCTAATCAGAACTAGACCGTCCAATTTCACGCCTTTAAACTTTAAATAACGATAGAACACGCATGAAGAAACAGTCGAAAGAGACAGAAAGTAACAATATACTCATAACGCGTGTTTGGTAAACTCAAAGCCAGGTGCTATGAAATAGAGCTTATACGAGGTTTGAGGAACACCCTGTAATAAATCTGATGTATCAAGGGCTCAGTGTAATGGGTCATATGTGTGCATATTAAATGTGGGGGGGAAATATCCTTCGGGCTGTCTTCACTGTGATATGTTCATATCACAATGATGAAGATAATACAGTTCATTCGTCAACACTGAATATTCACTCAAACCACACCCTGCACCTTCCCCGATAAAATGATGCGAGTCACAACCCCCGCCACTTACATTTGCCAGTGAATCATAGTTCTCATCAACTTGAAGTTGACAGAGGGATACAATGGAAGTACGCCAAACTCCTCCTTCATCCTATCTTGGATGGTCCATCTTTAATACTTTTTGCTGTTGTCTGCCTCTCGGGATTGCAGCTATTATCTATTCTAGCAAGGTAGGTAAAATATACTGAACACTAAACTTTTTTATATGTACTCCTGCACACATTCAAACCAATTTTTAGTATTCTGCAGCATAATATATTTTCTGATAAAAATATATTGAAAGTGGACGGGAAAATAATTTACATTTTATTTTAAAATAATATTACTGGGGCATCGATTAAAAAAGAAAAGTCTGGTTTGCTGGGATTAAACAACTGTTACTTTAGTTGTGTCCCAAAAGTAAAACTGAATTGCTCAGCAGCAGAAATTTTACTTTAATTTTTTTACTTCAAGTAAACTCTCTTCTAGAAAACTGAAATTAAATTGAATCGTTTTGATTGCTGTCTTTCAAAGGTAGAGTCGGCAAATGGACGCGGAGACATCGACAGAGCTGAAGATGCATCAAAAACAGCCAAGACGCTGAACATCGCCGGACTCATCTGTGGAATAATTATTATCATCATTTATGTCTCCATCAAATTTACTGAACAAAAGTGAAGCTTCTGGTATTTCCCAGAAGGCGCACTGCAATTCCAGCCATTTTATGCCCTCTGCTTTCGCTCTTCAACGTTCACCACTAGATATGGACTGACGTCTTTATGTGTGGCGTTTACGTTACCAGTAAAAAGCAAAACAATTCTTTGCTTTCATGGTGCAAGCCAAAAGTTGTTGTCAAATGAGAAGCCTCAATTAAGTTTTGATTTTCATGTGCATAAACTTGATTTTTTTTTTTTTATTGCTTAATTTGCTTAGATTTTTTTTCAAGTAATCTCTTAAAGAAAACTGAGAAGGAAAAAAATAAATATTTAGCCCCCCATAAATTTGGCATAATAAAACACAATATGAACTTTTTAAAGTTTTATTGTCGATACTGTTATTGTTGGTCTCATTGCATTTACCGTTTATAATCTTATTTCAGAGATTTGTTTTTCTGTTTGTACAACTCCTTCAGACTGCATTATAATAAATGCACAGTTTGTCAGACACATAGTAAATTTAGCCTTTATTGTATTTATTTCTTAAATAGATTTGAGATTTTCCTATATATTTAACATTATCATGAAAATGTGAAACGCATGCACTATGTTCAACCAGGCTGGTCTTCAGCTTTTTCTGTGGCTTCAGAACTCTTCTCTCTCAGAAGTTCTTCAAGATGAGAGAATAAAGATGTTTCTCTGTGCTTCCTCTGAAGTTTCTCAATTTCCTGTTTGTATAAATCAAAATCAGACACAAAAAAAACTGTCAAAGTCACTCACTCACTCACTCACTCATTCACTCACTCACTCACTCACTCACTCACTCACTCACTCACTCACTCACTCACTCATTCACTCACTCTCTCAGACAAATAGATTAGATACTTACATCTTCAGAGAGCAATCCTCTGCTTGGTTTGTGAAGTCTCTGAAGCAGTGAGGCAGCATGAGAACCACACCAAGTCTCATTCATGTTCCTTGTTGAAGCATCTTGGTTCTGATACCAAACACACAAACTGGCATCCTGTTCAGATGAAGAGGCACCCAGTCTAGCCTGAAAGAGCTCACCCAGACATTCCTGGAGTACCTATGACATGGCATGAAGTAAATTAAATTAGTTTAATTAATTACAACAAACACTGCCATAGAGCAAAAGTCATCCAACCTAGAATCAAACAATAGGTAACCTGAAATGTAAAGTTTGGCTTTAAAGCGAAATCAAAGCTCATTAAAGGCCTATTTTATATCAAAAAGAAAAATAATAATTTAATTCATGCACACTTAGTGTGTTTGCACCTTGAAAAAAAGTCTCTGGAAGGCAGAACTGGAGTCAGAGCTCATGTCTTTAATTTTGATATGGGACAGACAATGGAGTAGCAGGAGAGAGAAGCCTCCAACTGAGAGCAACCTCTGGCGACGGACAAAGAGAGTTTCTGCGGCTTCCTGTCAACATACATCAGAGATTTACACTCTAAACTAGATTTAATTGGAACATTTAATATATATATATATATATATATATATATATATATATATATATATATATATATATTATAAGTTTACCTGATAAAAGAAGGAATTTCTGAAGACATTGTTGAAATAGGTGTTGTTTGGGAGACTAGATGCTATCTCGATTGAAATGACTGGAGTCTGTTAAAAAAGAACAATTTTATTTTCCTATAACATTCCAGCTTAAGTTCAAGCCATGCTAATATTAAAAAAGAAATTCAGACAAATGTATGCATGGATTCAAATATATCCAGTATATAATTAATAACTGAACATGTAATAGATAAATAGCTATATTTAGGCGAAAGGAAAAGATATGAAAAAAAAACAAAAAACAAAACAGCAAGGTTGAGATTTCTGGACAACAGTCACTGATTAGGAAAATCACAATGTCTAGCCCACGTAGGATACAGCTTCTGTCTGCTGCCTTGAGCTTTTTCTCCTGTATTATAGATAGGATAAAAATTATGAGGATAAGATGGTGCATTTTCCCAGCACACCTTCAAACCATGCTCTTTTTAATACCCAGTTGGTGAATTGAGTTGAGTTATATTCAAAAACACACATTTTATAAGGTCCCAGTGACCCTGACCTTAAACCAATATTTTTTTAATCCTTTCATCCACAAGAAAACATTTGTGGGATTTTTAAGGAAATCCCGGTGTGATTTTCCTGACATATCAAATGGTATAGACATGATTTCACATAACAAAGGGCCAAAGACTACAGCTTTTAGTTGTTTCACAGTACGCAACAGAGTGAGAGTGAAGCTTTGACACTAACCAGTTTTAGCTTATGCAGAGTGTGCATCAGGAACAGTCCATGCTGATAGACAAGAAACTCTCTGGGCTTCAGGACTGACAGCTCCAAAGGAATCAGCTCACCTTCACATTGCCACTGAGCATCGAGGACATCGACAAAACCTTTGCCTCTGTCTAGGCAACACACAAAAAACAGTACATTGCATTTTAGTGGATATAGTTAGAAAACAAGAACAACCAAGGTTGTGTTTACCCCCAGATTCATTCTGCAAGTGACACATGGTAAGGGAAAGGAAAAGAAATTCATTACCCCAAACCCCAAATTGAAAGCTATCTCAAAATATTGTTTTGTATGTGTGACTTCTTGATGTCAATTAGAAAACTTTTTTTTTTTATTGGTTAGGTTTAATTTAGTTCTATCTGTGAATTTCGATAAGCACATTCAGTGGTTAGCAGATCATCTGCACGTTTGTTTGTTTGTGAGGTCTTGGAATCTTCCGCTTAACCTCAACAAAACCACACGTGCAAAATTTCCCGTATATGTCATATTGTGAATGCAGACTGCATGCACATCAAAGAACACATCTCAAATACCTTTATGTATGAAGATAATTTAATCAAACTGTTCAAATGTAACTCTGATTCAGGAGGTCTTTCTTCTGGGGTTTTTATTTTTATTTTTTATTTTTTATTTTTTTACATTGAATGAACATTGTCAAAATAACAAAATAATCTTGCCTGATGTACATGGATTTTATGCAACTTGCCAGTAAAACATGCTAATGAAATTTTGAGCCATCGAGATCTTTCAATCAGACTTTAATTCAAACAAATTTTTATTTATTGAAGTCATCACATTATACTTGAATAGAAAACAGAATAATTTTGAAATGAGTTTAATATGTATGGTGCTTAAAACACATCATTTGTAGTCAATCTTTGATGAAGGAACAACTCAAAGTAAGTTCAAATGAATAGATGAAATTATAACCCCTAAAATATAAGACTGTATATTTGTACATGTTATTTTTTTTGTCTAAATACTGTTCATAACTGTTCATAACTGACAGTTAAAGTCAGTCATGATCACTAATGTGACGCTTGTCAAGTTAAACACACTGTAGAATCTTCAGCATCACTTATTAAAAGTTTTAAGTGAGTTTATCTATATATTTGAACCTTGATCCATACTTTCTTGATTAGAGAAAATCCTAAATGAATTCAGACTTGTGAACCCAATTCCGGGTTTTTTACTTTGTTTGTTTGTTTTGTTTTGTTTTTCCTCTGCTGAAACACAGGACAAGAGGAGGTAACAGCAAGGTTGAGACTTCTGAGATGTATGATGCTCACAAGGCAATCAAAGAGGGGAAGAAAAGCCCATTGCCAGACAATGGATGGTACAGCTTTGGCCCACCACAATTTAATGTAGACTGTGATGGTTTTGTCTTTTTGTTAGTAGTATAAAAATAATAAGTGAAGCTTTGACAGCAACCAGGTTTAGTCTATGTAATGTTTGTAAAAGTCCATGTTGGAAGTCCTGAAAATCTGTGGGTGTCAGAACTGACAGGTCCAATAGGAATTTTTCCTTCTCTTTGGATACAACACAAGAATTTTAGTAACTATAGTTTGAAGACAAGAAGGAACAAGCTGGTACTTTCCCTATACTCATTCTGCAAGAAACCAGACTGGGAGGGAAAAGACACGAAAACTGAGAGAGAAAATAAACATTTTCTTCCAAGGACTGAACTGATGCCTAAAACATAATTGAATGTGTTTAAACTGTCTTATCTCATTTAGAATACCTTTTTTTTTTGGTTTGGTTCAAGCTCAACACTGTACATACATTGTGCTGCAGACTGTATTTTTAGCACAAGACATCAATAGGTGTTACTTGTCAGTTATTGGAATCTTCTGCTAAACCCCAAAAACCACATCTGCAGTTTCGTGTATCATTTTGTGTCGTGCGAAAATGTGTGTTGTTTCAGCAATGGAAAAAAAATCAACCAGAATGTATATGACATCAGTGTTTGTTCAATGAATAAACATTCGTGCTTGGTTTACAGATGGATTTTACTATTCTAATAACATAAGAATTACTTTATCAACTACTGGTACAAGTGTGAAAATGTGGGACAATGCTGTGGAAAGTCCCAAGCAAGCAAAAAAAAAGGAAATGGATGGAAGGGAAGTTCCTAAACGGAAAAATCAGTAAATGCTTCCTTATCTTATAGTATTGCTATGATGTATTCAGTTAACGGTGTGTGGAGCGTATCAGTATTTTCTCAACAGCAATGCAAAATACAGTTTGCATGTGTGTAGTTGAGGCCGATGCATGATCGCTCTTACTGCTCAGTGTACAGTTATTAAAATTAACATTGTCTTAGCAGAAAAAGTATACTTCTATCTTTAAAAGTACTTTTAAAGATAGATTTTTATACTTTTAAAGATAGATTTAGCTCTTAATTTCTGAGTATACTCAGAAATTAAGAGCTATTAAGACTTAAAGGGAAGCTATCATTAACCAAAGCATTTTCCTTGGGAATTCTTTAGGTTGGTCAGTAGCAGTGCTAATGAAAAGGGAGTGCGGAAGGATATGAAAATACACTTGGCAGTTGGAAGAACATCCATCTTTTGTATTTTTTTTTTTAAATAAAATAACTAGCATTTGTTCTAATAAGTTATCAGCCAGAAAAATGCACCACCGTAAAAGCGAGCTCTCAACTAGCTTCCTGTATTGTGGTTAGAGTGTAATGGTCAGTGGTTTTGTGGACTCATTTCGAGTTTTCTCACGATTACTATGAAGAGTTTTCAGTTTTAAGTTTTGTAACAATAATAATAATAGTATCTAATCCCACTAACTGCATGTCTTTGGGCTGGGGAGGAAGCCAGAGTACCCAGAGAGAATGGGGAGAACATGCAAACTCCAGCTAAACCCCAGTTAGGTGGATTGCATTGGTGGATCTAAATTGTGATATTGTGATATGCGTGAATGTGAGTGTGAATGTCTGTCTGCGTCGTTGTGTTGACTGGCAACCTGTTCAGATACCCTGCCTGTAACCCTATGGTAGTTGGGATAGGCTCCAGCACTCCAAACACACTATTAGGGATAAGTGGAGGAGAATGAATGGATGGATAATAAGAATAAGAATAAGAATAATAACTTACATTTGTATAGCACCTTTCAAGAAGGATGCTTTTCAAAAGAATATAAATAAACAAAAGTATAGAAATAAAGAAAAAAAAAGGACTAGTTTAATAGTTTTGTTTGTTGGTTGATGATTTTTTTGCTCTCTGAGCTCCATTACTTTCTTACTGTTCCTCGCTTTATATTCTGGTAAAGTCTCTGTATTAGGTGTTTTCCTGTTTAGTTGGTTCCTATTTTAAGTAGTTGATAGTCGTTTGTGTCGTGTGCCTACAATTTACTTTCACTTTTGTTTATGGACTTTTCTACAACCATATTATTAAAAGCATGTTTTTTAGTTCAATTAAGGCTGTTTTTTTATCTGCATTTGGATTCAAATTCTTTGGAACTGGGTTGGATTAAGGATATGCAGCAAGGATATTAAGGATATGCTCAAACATCTGCAGCAAATATGTGCTGTTGTCATGTGAATATGAATGGACTAAAATCTCTGAGAAATGTTTCCAGCATCTTTCTGAATCTATCTCATAAAGAGTTATGGAAGCAAAAGGGGATCCAACAAGGCATAGAGTTTTAAAAGACTTAAATAAAAAAATTTCCATCTGTGATGGAGCATGATTTAATTGTGAATCTGTGATTGTGCAACAGCTGAGCGCATGGTCTGAGGTGCTCTTGACTAAACCTGTCTCTGTTGTTACACTTTCTGCCAATCAAATAAAGGTACATAACTGCATCTAAGAGTAGGGGGGTGTGGGGTAGGGTGGGGGTGTGGGTCTGTCTTCTTTGGACTATTACTGCCAGAAGAAGAGGCCAAAAGCTGTGCCAGTAGAGCAAAACACTCCATCTGTTCCCCAGTGACATCCTAATGATACCCAGTCCAAATTTATTCTCTCGGTTAGTTTAACTGCTAAACTGGCCGTATTTCTGGGCTACTCTAACAAGCTTACCAGCTCACAGCAGTAGACACCTATTTATATTTATCAAGAGAATTAAAGTCGACAGATGTCAACACAGTCACTATGCAAGAAACACCTCCTGGATGCACTGTCATGCATTTTCACTCATGTATCCTGGGGTCATCAGGTGTTTCGGGTCTCGCAACTTGATACACCCTCACCCAGGCGACCAGGTCGGCGGTGATCAGGCCCCGACTTGCACCATTAGCAACCCACAGATCAGCCCTCTGAAACCACAGCCACCTTGTGGCTTTCTCTGCTGCTTTGCTCACAGCCTGGATGGTCCTCTTCTTGGCTGCCCCAGACACATCCAGCCAGCACAGGACTTTGCAGAGTGATCGCCCTGCAAAACCCCTACAACCCACTTCTATGGGCTCATAGAAAGTCTTCCAGCTCCTTCCCCTGTACTCCTACACTAGTTCCTGGTATTTTGCGTGTTTCCTCTCGTTGGCCTCCTCGATCCCCTCTTCCCAGTTCCAGCATGATCAGATGTTTTGAGGCCTCAGAAATAATGATCATGTCTGGTCGGAGGGATATTTTTTCAATGTGCTGTGGGAACTTCAGCTGTTTACCCAGGTCAGCCTGAAGCTGCAAATTAGAGACGGTGTTGAGGAGGCTGGTTGTTAAATGTAGGCGCACCTGGGGTTTCTCTCCAGCCTTAATGTAAGAGATTGCCTTCCTCGGAGCATGATGGTGCTTGCTGGTCCTGATTGATGCTGACAGATGTGAACAGAGTCAAAGTTTGAATTGTGAAAGATTTTACATTTTTCTTTAAAGTGGGGAAGCACACGTGGAAGGCCGGTAATTCTCTCTACATGAGGAGCCTACTCTGCCCCCCACGCTACTCTCTCGAAACACAAACAAGAGGTCATGGAGAAGGATAATTCAAAAAAATGTTACATCGGTTATTTTGAAACCGAGTCTGTCATCATGTGGCTGTCTCCATCAAGCTGCCATCAGGATTCAAAATACTTTCTATGCCTTAAAGTCAAAGCCCACTCTTCCAGTCCTCTGTGTCTTCCTTATAACACCCTTCCACTTGCTGTGGTTATGTGCTGTCTGCTGCCATTGTGTGGGTGGAAGTGTAGCAGCTCAATGCAGCATAAGAATTGCAGCCCTTCTCTCTTGAATTTGCTCCAGAATGGAAAAATCAGTTTTTGTGAAAGACGAAAGTGTCAATAATTTTATTCTTTTTTCTCAAAGAGAGAATTGCACCTCAGTTTCATGGTTCCGTGTTTTCTTGATGTAACAACACTAAAGATTCTGATTCTGATACAACAAAAGTCAGAGTGAAAAATGATGCAGTAAGTGAGTCCATTTTGTCGAAATTTCATTGAAGCTACTCATAAGTTTGGATGGCCCCCATGTGTTTGTATGCATGGCTGACAACATGAGGGCATGCTCCTTATAAGGTGTCCTGGGTTATTTCCTACCAGATCTGGCCTACGGCATTACAAAGCCTCTGGGCAGTCTAAGGTGCAACATGATAGCATCACACGAACTGAAACATAATCTCCCAGAGGTGTTGTATTGGATTTAGACTAGGGTGCAAGTGGGGGTACAAGCAGCATAACGTTCTCCACGGCCTCTCATGTCTGTCTTCATGCTCCGGGTCTTTCTTGGTGCCCTGCCAATTCAGCTATTGTATTGCAAATGCCAGTCAAGGTCCACGGTGCAGGACTGTGAACACTGGGACAACAGGACCCTCAGGGCACCCTCATGAAGTCTGTTTCTAATCATTTGGTCAGAGAAATTCATTCGTGGCCTGCAGAAGTTCATATTGTAGGGTCTGGCAATGCTCATGTGTAATACTTTATCTTTTATGAGTAACGAAAACAACAGTACACAGTATACAGGGCAGGGATAGCTCAGTAGGTAAAGTGGTCGCCCCATGATCGGAAGGTCGGCGGTTCGAATCCACTTAACGGCTACCCTGAGGTACCCCTGAGCAAGGTACCGTCCCTACACACTGCTCCCCGGGCGCCTGCTTAGTGGGCTGCCCACTGCTTCACTGAGTGAATGGGTCAAATGCAGAGAAAAACAAGTAATTTCCCCATGGGGATCAATAAAGTATCCATTATTATTATTATTATTATTATACAGAGTTCATGGTCGACTTAGCGACTGCAAGAAACCCAAGTCTTCTGAGCACAATATGAGCACGAATCATACTCCCACCACCTGTGTTTGGTTTTCATCAAACACAGTGCTGTGCATCATAGCCAAACATTTCTACTGAAACGTTGTGGTTTCTTCAGATACAACATTTAAAACCTAAACCATGGCAGCTAGTTTTTAAACACATGACAGCAAAAACAGAGTGTAAGAATGAATTTTACTTTTTTCATATAACTGTCCACCGATATAACTAATTACTGTTTTAAATATTATTTATTCCTTGAATATACAACGAACATCAAAACAATATAAAAATGATCATTGTGTAGAACTACCTATTTCCAATTATATTATATTATATTATATTATATTATATTATATTATATTATATTATATTATATTATATTATATTAGAATCAAATGCATGTTTAAATCCAGAGGATTCTAACAGACTTATTATCTGATTTATATTCAAAATTAATAATCTAAATTGCAACACAGCCAGTAACAAAAACTTAAAAATGTAGGCGAGCAGAAAGTACAATATTATCAATCACAAAACACTGTTTAAGTAATGAACTTAGAAACTTAAACACATATTTATTATAACATAATGCTGGAAACATATAGTTGTCCTTACAGAACCCGATAGGTGATGTAATGTCGTCATCATCTCTCTTTTTGCATTTCCTGTCCTCCTTTCTTTAAAATCCACTTGTCTGATCTTGGTGGCAGTGCCATTTCCTGTTGTCAGTACAGAGGGGCCTGCAGCTACCTATTCTTGTATGCAGATGTTTTCACACCTGCCTCTTTGAGTTCGCACCCATTGCCTTTTCTCACGCTATATTTCTTCCAAGCCCACATACACAAACAGATCTTGACGTAGTATTTATGATCATTTGTTTTCAGAGATAAGTACTATAGTGTCTTTTACAAATGCGCATACCGACCACCCCTCCTCCTAACCAATAACACACACATCAGCAGCTTGTCACAGTGGTTAGGATAGAGATACTGCCTTTTCAGAAATAAGTATTGTAAGCTGGTACTAACGCACATAGCTGTGCTTATGTGGTAACCTCCATTTGTACCTCAATGGTTACTTTGGGTTGCACTTGACTTTATGTAGGTATGTGTGTGTCAAGCATCGCCATGCGCATGTCCCTTCTGGTATTAGCAAATACACTTCCTTCTTCTAGTATAGTCCTGTGATCCATTTTACCTAATGTATGTTATTATTCACTAAATGTACTTATTGTACTACAGTCTGTGATCTTCTTTTGTCTTTGCCTGTCCTCCTGTAATGCACTCCTGTACTTCGCAGTTCTAAGTCTCAGATCCTCTTTAGGATGTTATCATGCAATGCCATCTGTTGACTGGCACCATAGTAAAGAAGCTCAGCTAGGCGCTGCACTATGAACCGAGTTTGATATCCATGATATACTTCTGTTATCTGTCAGTTACATGAAGGTGATTATCAACTTGATAGAACAACCCAAGCTTTTCCACAGAAACACAGCTGTTGTTAGCTAACAGCTAGCTAACCTTGATGTAAATACAACAAGCTTTGTTTTATGATCTTAAATAAAAGGTTATAGAATAATAAAATTGTTTAGAGTTTCTTTATAGTTATAACAATATCAATTTTGATGTCACAATGTTTCTGCAAAAGAGGTCTGATGGCAGTTTCTTAATTAAATGGTGTTGTCCTAGAAGCCAAACACACTAACATATGGAGAAAATCTCTCCCACCTGGGCTCCATTAAACAGCAACTAAAACACATGTGGGCATTGATGAAACCCTATCAACTGTTTAATATCAACCTACCCGAGTCACATTATCTGTAACATTTTAGATAAAATATGTGACACACTAGCTAGATGCACAGCAATGATCCAAATGATCTGCACATCTTATTCTTCAAACATGATGGTTGATTCATCTAAAAATATCTAGCTACCACCTGAGCCACGCACACATGCATAAAAACTTCATTTATAGAGTTTACCTTTCTGATTAAAATCAGGTCAGTTAAAGATTAGCTTTCATCTCTTCAATGCTTGAATGTCTATAAATTACAGTTAATGATTATGCTATCTAAAAGTGTCCTAATGTGAGCTGCTGCATACAGTTGGTGACTGTAATCGAAACAAAAAACTCAAATCTTTCCAACTTACTCGCTAGCTCTCCTGCAAGAAGCCCTGCCTTGGAGGCCCAACCCTTTAGCTGCAGCTCCACACCCTTCAACAGCTGGAACAGAGGAGAGAGCTCCAGCAGCCTTGTCCACTCCTCCTCTAAGAAATAAAGAATGGATGACAGTTGGTATGTCTTATCCCTTGAACATTTAAACTGTCCTATTATGGCATCATATCATAAATACCTGGAACTTTGGGAACAGTGATGTGTGTCGACTGAGTGGATTCTTTCATATGCTGGCTCTCTGTATGAGTAAATTAAAACATAATTGTTATTATTTTGTGACTATTTTTAATTCACCTTCTGACTGAAAATTTTAAAAGGAAGTTGTTAGCATTCTCTGATCTGTGTAGTATGAGATCAGTATGTGTGCTCTGTCTCACCCTGGGAGTGAATGCCAGAAGATCCAGTTTGTCTCTGCGAGTTGTGTGTCACTGCCGAGCTGGCTTGTAGCCCGGTGTCCTGAGATTGAGCAATGTTCCCAGTCTCCCTGAAAGACTGGGTTGAGATTCCTTTGAGAACGCACAAAGAAACGTGTTAAACCATGTATTTACGCTGCAGAGGTTTAATATGCAAGTTGCTTGCACATTATCTCAGGGTGTGAAAGAAAGCAAAAATGAAATCCTGACTAAAAAAGCAAGAATATTATTAGCGAAGATGAAAAGGCCACAAAAATTACTGATAAACCCTCAGTTGACTTCACCTTTGTGTGAACACATTGCTGATGTTCGGGTAAGGGACGCCTGATAAGGATCTGGTAAACTAAACTTGCTTCATAGAAATACCCCAAGTTAATATTTGGACACAGCAATCAAATACAGTCACAGGAATTAAGACTATTTGTTCTCTTCTTTAAAACTCCTTAGGTTTTAATTAGTTGTTTTTCCTCGTGCATTGTATGGTATTGCTATGAAAGCATCGGGGGGGTTGTGTATCGTTCCTAACCCTGGATATAATATGTTTAAATAGAATGACCCATGTTTGTCTCTCGCGCCCTCTGTTCTGTTCTGTGTCTTATTGTGTGTGTCTCATGTTTCCTGTTTTGTTTTGATAGTTCCTTGTTCAGTGTATTCAGTTAGGGTTAGGGTAACAAGGGAATGTTTCTCATTCCCTTGTTACCCTCAGTCTTTTGTCTTTCTCTGTTGTCACACCCTCCCACATTGCTGTGTGTTCTCCATTGTTCCTTGTGTTTTCAAGCTTTCTCCCTAGCTCCTTGTCCTGGTTCTTGTTTTTGTTCCTAGTTCCTTGTTCTCAGTTTCCAGTTTTAGGTTTTGTTTTCATGTATTTAGTTTCGAGTCTTGCGTTTTGGTCCAACTCCTACCTGCTGCACAGCATCTCATGACATCCATACCATATACATAGGCTTAAAATAAAAAATTAAATAAAATAAATACAAAATCGAAGGGGAAACCATGACAAGTGACCTACACAATATGTTGTTTGCTCAATACACATTTTATTATCTTAGTGTTTTCTCTTTTGGGGCAAAGATTACTCCGAGACTTAGCCAGCAGGTACATTTGTTTCACTGCTTTAAATGCTTTAATGTGCTTTTTGGCATATTGAACATATTTGTATGCTTATATGCATTATTTCTACATATACACTCATATGGCACATACCTTTCACGACAGGCACGGAGGCTGTCCAGACTCTAGATGCACTCTCCAAACCATATGCCTGCTTTGTTGACAAACCTAAAACATTAAAAATCTAACTTTAGAAGTCTGTACATTTTTGAATTATGACACAGCTTTCATAATTTTCCCACTGTACGCCATCACAGAGGATTTTTAAACTAAAGGATCAGGATTAACAAAAGTATAGTTTTAGTTATTTAAGAATTAAAGCAATTTTTGTACATGGCTTGCCCCCACCCCACTCCAGGTCATGTGAGGCCTGCTATTCCCTAACTCTCGGTTCCAAACAGATGATGCAAGGGGACCAGCATTAGAGAAGAAACTAAAAAAAACAAAAGAAATTCTCACAGAGGCAGTAAAAACTTTAAGAGTGCCCAAATCAATAATCTGGTACATTATTTAGAAAAAAAGAACACACTGGTCAGCTCAGCAACACCAAAAGGCCAGAACCCCAACAAAAGACAACTAAAGTGAATGATGAGAGAATTATTTCCATGGTTATTAAAAAAACAGGTCAAACAGCGATATGTAGCAGGAGGTAGATGTATCAGTATCAAATTCTACCGTTAAGAGATGCAAATACAGAGCAGAAGACTTTCATCAAGTATTCAAGTATTAAAAACTGATATTTAAAACTTTTATATAAATATATTTAATATTTAGTTTTCCAATCAAAAGTAATAATAAAGTAATAAAATAATTATTCAATTCAAAATTGGCAAGGCAAAATTACAAAAACTATTACACTGTCGAAAAAAGAACCCCATCGGCCTAACTGTACTTTATATCATCTAGTTTGGTCTAGTCCCACGGTACGATTGTTTTATTTTTAACTTTTGCTGTGTTATTATTAAAGGTGTCAATTTTTATGTCTTGGAAATGTCCTTGAGTGTTTGAAATGCAGAAATATTATTTGTTATTATTGTTATTAACATAAAATATTGATTTCATTGCTTGTTAAGTTCAACGTACTACAGAGAAATAAGGCTGTCTCAAAGGCCTCTGTTGTTTTGTAGAACATTTTTAAAATGTGGGAGTTAAAATAAACATGAGCTCTGGAGATTGTCATGATTGATTGTCTTGGGTTGTGGTCATGTGACCAGTCACAGGTGATTTAAGATCCCTGATTTAAGATGATGAAAAGCAGGTGTGCTCAAAATGTCACGCACTGCTAAGATACAGGAAATAAGTTGATAAGTTGAGTTCTGCAGTATGCTTTTTTGTGTCCTTATATTTTTTTGGGGCCCAGTACTTAACTCATATATTTGTGAGTGCATGGATGGTTTTTCTGTTTTATGCAAAGACTTTATATACAAACATCTTAAGCTGGCACATCCAATGGCATGGAGAAAAGCCAAAAATTGCCTTTATTTAACTGGAAACTGTGCTTTCTTCAGGGCAATCTGTAGTATATATTATGTACCAGAGATGTGCTGATTGCATGTGTTGGAGGAGAATCCAGCTGGCTGTTTTTCTTCAAGGAGCTGGTTCAGTCTCTCGAGCAGAGGCAAAGCCTTCTGCTGAAGCAAACCCATGATCTTCACATTCGGTTGGTATCCACTGTACTGCACCAGGCCATATTCCTTGAACCAAAACTTCCCACACAGTACAGCCTAGACAGTCGAGCAGAAAAAGATAACTGTTACGCAATCCAAGCATTTATACAACAAGAGTCCAATCTTAAACCAAGGCACCTCACTGTCTTACTTTTACCTTCTAGTTTACCTTGAAGACCTAGAAGGATTGTTAAAATGACCCCACTATACACTCCTACAAAGTTTTATCAAAGATTTATCAGAATTGATTTGAAAGTTTATGAGTTGCAAACTCTACCAGCAAAGCCATAACTTTGATGGTGATGAGATTAAGCTTGCTTTCACCTCACTTTGGCTGTTTACTAAAGGTTCAAACAAAACAGAGAGCAAAATAAAAGATAAAAATATCTGTTCTGTTTTCTGCTATTTTTATTTCTTTTAAGGGGTTTATTTATATTCAGTGTTCTTTATTCACCTGAGCAGTGTCTGCACGGAGCAGCGAAAGGTGTCTGACAAAGTGAAGTGGATTAAGAGTGGCCTCCAATTCAGTCTGTCTGGAACAACACTGCTCCACCAGCTCTCTCTGTCCCAGCTCTCTGTCCTGCAGGAAAAATAATGACAGCCTTGTTATTTACAGTGTTAGAGAGTGCTTTTCACAGCAAAGAGCTGGCGTTAAAGTTTAACTAAAAGACGTTCCAAACCTCTCTATACCATACATTTTTTACTGCTGGCATAAAAGAGGAAGTGGCCTAACGGTGTCACTCATTTACACAGCTGAAGTGATAGCAATAAACCATAAAGCAACTGTTCTTACTGTAGCATGAATGTTTGTTGACCAATCTCCTGCCTGTGCCATCCATTTTTCCTGTTCCTCCTGCAGCTGATCCATATACATGTCCAATTTATCAAGGCCAGAGAGGAGCTCTGAATGCCAAACACACTGCTGATCCCATTCCTCCTCGTCACCTGTTCCCACAGATGGAGAAACATAAGCTTAAATGCCTGCCAAACCAAATAAAAAGAAAAATAATATTTTAATTAATTAGTGTGCTGTGAGACACTGGCAAGAAACCACTCTCCTTTGGAAAGCTATGAATATAAGTGCACTGCAGGTCATGACTATAATTTCCTTCGTGCTTTCATTCACTCCTACCAGCTTGCCAAATAACTGACCTAACGTGAGGATGTGCAGAACAAGTGGAGGCAGGATCAGAGCCAAGCGGGAGTGCTGAGCTGCTCTCCTCTGGGCCTCTGTCTGTGCTGAATCCTGCAGCTCCATGGCTGCTTCCCTCAGCTGCTTCCCAGACCACTGGGCCTGAAACAGAGTACAGACACTGTGAATGAGAAAAAGATGCACATATTTGCACAATGACACTAAAAAGCCAAATGCATGAACATATCCCCATTCTAAGGTGCAGAGAACAGACACACACTTTCATATCTTCATGTAGAGGAACATTGAGGAGGAACAACATTTTCACTTGCAGTGCAATAAAGAAATTGAAAACTTTATTTTCCAGTGTTTGCTCCCGATTCATTTGCATTATTTGTAAATGTTAAAACAGCTCAACCCCTTTGAATTTCTTGCTCTATAATAATAATGGATTGGATTTATATAGCGCTTTTCAAGGCACCCAAAGCGCTTTACAATGTCACTATTCAGTCACTCTCACATTCACACACTGGTGGAGGCAGCTACAGTTGTAGCCACAGCTGCCCTGGGGCAGACTGACAGAGGCGAGGCTGCCATTTCACACCATCAGCCCCTCTGGCCAACACCATGTAGGCAGTAGGCTAAAGTGTCTTGCCAGGACAGAGAGCCCGGGGATCGAACCAGCGACCTTCCGGTTACAGATGCGCTTCCCAACCCTATACTTCGAGTTAAGGCTCTATAAGATATTTAGAACCAGAAAGGAAACCGCTCCTGCTGACCTGATAAGAGTTTACGTCTGTGACTCTAAAGAAACACTGGGACAGAGTCGAGTCCAGATCAGTTAGAATATCTTCCTCCCGCTGCCTCTGCTGCTGCCAGTAACCGTTTCGCACACACACCTCTCTTTGAAGTGCCTCCACCTGGCAGGAAGAAACAAAAATATATATATCATATCAGATATCACATCAGAAGAGGGGGGCATTTGTGAAAACATCTATCTGTTACCTGCACACTGTCAGTTTGCTCTCTAATCATTAACCAGTAGGAAGATGTAACTGGCACAACATTTTTTCTAGATGCATCCAGCCTTGCCCCGACGACTGGGGCCAACAGCCCTGTCACTGGGTCAACAGTCTGAGATCCATAACGGATCGCCACCAGTCCTGTGAAGTATAACAGCATCAGTAAGCAGAACTTCCACAATTCTGTAATGTTTAACTGAATTTAATTGGAGATCATTTATCTGAAATTTCCTGAGTAGGACTAAACTTCAAACGCTCCTGTGTCAGTTCTTGGTTTAGATACGATTCACCTGCACTACAAGCTGTTAGTTCTCATTCTCACCCTTCTTTTTTCAATTAATTCCTCTGTCATTAGTACATGGGGATCCGCCAGGCCCGGGAGCTGCTGCCAGTCTCCTCTGAAGCCTTCCCCAAACTGCAGCCTCAGTTCATACTCACGCCACCTGCCATTATCTCCTAGACATGCTATCAAATCTAAATTAGGATGCGGTCCTAGCTAGGGAAAAGCCAATTAGACAAGATTAGGTTTTATACTATATATCAAAAGCATGTTTTCACAATACCTTTTCCATTTGGGTCCTCCATGGTCCCTGCCAGTGGTATTGTTTTCCCAGAAACAAGGTCAATCTGAAATCCCAGGATCGGTACACTAAGGCCAGATCCTAAAGGATCAGGATACTCCACCCCTAGCAAAGCCGGTACACATATATCTGAACCTGGCAGAGGCATCTCTCCTGGTATGAACAAAACAGAAGCGTGTTATAGAAGAAGAAACAAATGCAATCATTCAAGTTCTGTCAACTAACATATTTCTATCAAGGCTTTTTAACCAGTGTTAAAAAAGAATGAATTTTTACATTCATTACACATAAATGCAGACAAAACCTTTTTTAAATGAAACATGATCATGATTTCTCGAAACATCTTACAAAACATGTTAAACATCATGAGAAGTGAACCTAATCACCTTAATGATTATCAAGGAAAAAAGGTCAAACACTGCAGTTGTGGCAACTACAATGGGAAAGTCAAAGTAACTCACTGAAGATCTACAAAAAAACTGTAGATTTATATAAGTTTATATATAAATCTACAGTTTATATCTACAGCAGCTGTAGATTCCAAGACTTCAACAACTGTAGACACAAACAATTGTACATAAGAGGAAATAAAACAGCTCCACCCAGAGGAAATTGGTTTGTTCAGGAACCACAAAAGCTCAACCAAACTCAGCCATGAACTGGAAACTTCTGGGACACCAGCATAACTGTTTCCAGTCAGTCACAGTGGTGGTAGCATCATGCTGTGGGGTTGTTTTGCTGCCAGTGGTACTGGTACATTGCGCAAAGTGGATGAAATATTGAAGGATGGTTACTTCAAATTCTTTAACTTCACCTTAAATCAACAGCTAGGTGGTTGAAACACGAGGGAATATGTATATATTTGAGCCTGAATACATTTTTGACAATGTGTGGATGTCAAAGGCCAATTCTTGGTTTTTAAAGTTATTAAAAATGTATGCTGTATAATAGTTCCACTGTGGAAAAGGAAAAATTGAAAAAAATAATTAAAAATGCCTAAGTACCATGTTATTCGAAAGTTTATATAAACTTCTGACCACAACTATTTATCGATATTGAAATCCATGCCATAAAGTTCCCAGTGCACAGTTTCTGTGCTGATGTTAATGTCAGAGAAGGTTTGGCGCTGTGCAGTTATTGAGCGAGCAGTAAGTAGCTCACCACTTAAAGACCTCGTTCTGTAAGTTGACATGGTCTGACTCTTCATGACTGTGTTGTTGTGGTTGTGGTACACTAATGCCACTTACAGTTTGTCATGTCTAGGGGGGAAGAAATGTCTTGTTGCAACCCGTTAATGTAAACTACTCAAATTCAGTGAACTCTTTATAAAATCCCATTCTTTTATTAGCATTTTTGTAGGTGCTTCATTTTATGGAGCTGTGAGTGTGGGACTGAAAAACATCTGAATTCAAAGATTAACATGTAAACGTCAAAACTCTATGCAAAGCCTTTCTGGGATTTCTTAATACGTGTAGTTTCCTATTGTGCAGGAAACTGTTTAACTCCCTCACAAAGGCTGCCTTTTGGTTTTTGGCCTAACGCTCTCTCTGGTTACCAATCAGCTATTTCTAATTACTTTGTACTACTGGAGAAACACGTTTCCATGCCTGCAGGAGACTGCAATGCAAACTATGTAAATCAAAACTGGATTATTTCTGGCTCTTGTGCATACTGAATTATAAATATGCTTTATCTGCAGCCAAGGTAATATGTTTCTTTTACATAACCAATAGCAACAAAAGGTCAAGCATACTTCTCGGCGCAGCAGCCAAATTTAGCTTAGAGGTTTAACATTACTTAGGTTAACTAGAGGTTTGCCTGTCTGCTGTAAAAAGTTAAATGTCTCTTAATTTCCAGTTAAAAAACAAACAAACAGACACTGGCCATTAAACTAACAGTCACTTTCATTTCTCAAATTGTGAAAAATCTGTTATGTTTGATTCTAACCGTTCTCTAATAATCATCACATGAACGATATCACCAAAACACTTTTTCATAAGTTTTTTTAGGTCAAGGTTTTTTAATTCAGGTTGCTTTCGGTGTCGGAAAAAGGTCATATGAAAAAAGTGAGGCATGATGACTCATTTCCAAAAGCCATATTACGCTTCAAATTTTATGGGTCATTAACGTTGTTCCACTAACGAGGAGCCAATAACTGAAAGATGTACTCAGTCCTTAGCAAATAATTTGTGTTTTATTTATATATATATATATATATATATATATATATATATATATGTGTGTGTGTGTGTGTGTGTGTGTGTGTGTGTGTGTGTGTGTGTGTGTGTGTGTGTGCAATATCTGCTTTGTTTTATTTATCTATTTATTTATTTGTTTGTTTGTATTTTTTTGAGACAGGCTCCTTGTGATATATAAAGGTCGTGTAAAAAAAAAAAAACAACTTTAACTTAGTAAGTGTCATTGTCCTGGAGCTCTTCTTCACTTCCAAAGCCAAATTTAAACTTTGAAAACAGACATGGACAGACAAATTACCCATGAAATGTTTCTCCTTTGTTTTCAGCAGCAGTAGATATTTACTCACTTTTTATAGAAACACCCAAAAAGCAAATCAAATGGTGTGCATATTCCCATGTGCAATACGATAAATAAAATGGCTACATCTTCCTGTTTTCGAAAGCATGGACTTTGAGGGGTGTGTATCACAATGGGCTGTGCAAAAATAAACGTGGGTTGAACAAGATTCATTTTATGCATCTATAATTTGGAATTGAGTGTGACTCAGGCACCCCACACCTTGCAAACCTATGATTCACACCACCACCATTAGTTCATATTTGTGACATGATGGTAGGGATGATTCACACCACTAACAACAGTTCACAGTTATATGAAGTAATTTGTCACAGAAGAAAAAGTGTGACAATGTGAATTGTATTGCCTGTGTGACATTAACCCCTGGTGGGACAAAGGGTTATCAGAATTCAAGTTTTTCCTAATTAATAAATCAAAGAAACCTTCTTTCTTACTGTTGTTTTGTCAAGATTCAATTCTACTCCATTACAAATTACTGGTAACAAATTGAAAAAAAAAACTACTATGTTATTTTTTGTATTATTTTTTTGGACACTTTTACTTCTATGATTATCAAAGTTCCGAACTATACTCTCATGCATTTTAAGTATGAATACACTATTATGATGATACCTTTAAAATCAACAGTTCCCTGTTAATGGTGCCAATTAATATCCACACCATTGATTTTTGCAGTAAATACATTAGGCTTTGCATGTCTCTGTGTTCTACTTCTACTAATGTGCAACACTTTTCTGCTTTGGTGATTTTGACCTCAGTCTTAAAAGTAGGTTCGCTCATGAGTTTCATTTTGCACACTTGGGGAAATCCAAGCTGTGGAGCCTAAATATACTTTGACTTGTTTTCACATTTACAGTTTATGTAAATCTTCTTTGTATTTGCTCCCACTTTATCTCTCAGTTTCATTTTCCCCTGACATGCAATTATCAGGTATTTCTCTGCACTGCTACGCTAACGATACTCTGGTGCAGCTGGGTGTTAAAGCCTGTGACCTTAGCATGCTGAGATCACTAAATGACTCACAAGATTATATCAAAAACAGAATGTCTCAGAAATTTTCTGCAGCTTAATTATATCAGGAAATAAATCCTGTGTTTTGCTGACTCCCTGATGGATCACATTAAGCCCCCTACAAACAAACATAGGTATTGCTTTGATTGTAACTTAAGTTATTTACTAGGGGTGCAACGATATTCGTATCGATATTGAACCATTCGATACAGTGCTTTCGGTTCGGTACGCATATGTATCGAACAATACAAAATTTGTAATTTATTTTATCAACTTTCCTTCTGACAATGCTGTCTGTGTTGAGCGCTCAGTGAATCTGCGTTCGACTACTCCGCCTAGGCTGCACTGTCGAGCGCAGATCCACTGAGCGCTCAACACAGACAGCATAGTCAGAAGGAAGAGCGCAGGGCAAGCTAGCGAGACAGAAGTTAAGCTCTCCTTGCAACATGGCAAATTGAACCTCCCCCACCCTCATTCAGATCTGGCGTTTGGAATTATTTTGGTTTTCATGTGACGTATGACCCTGAAGGTAAGCGCGTCATGGACTAAAGTAAAACAGTATGTTGGATGTGCCACGCAATGCTCAATTACATGGGTGGGAACTGGTGTGTTAGCGCAGTTAGCTCGTTAACGTGTTGGCCGTCCAGCCCCATGCACGGGGCGATCCGCGGTAGCTCGTTAACGGAGATTTGCCGTGTTGTGGCGTTAAGGTCATTTCAACGAGATTTACGCTGACAGCACTAGTGGGAACAAAATGAATATGACTGCACATTTACGCCGACATCATCCTAGTGCAAAGACAAGTGGAAGCAGACAAAAACAACAAGCATGCATGCTACAAACTTTACCCGAGTCATTTAGATAGCCGTTAGCACATGATTCTCCTTATGGGGACCTGATATGTTTAATATGCTGCTGAGAATATAGCCCAGAAGAAGCGGATAGTATAGCTTTTATTTTGGAAAGAGCCATTTCTCTGTAATAAACTCTCTTTTCCAAAGATGAGTGATTCCTCAATCAGATACAGGGCTCGCAATATCGCTAGCCCGACATCCTGGGGCTAGCGATTTTTCCAGTCGGGCTACCAAAATCTATCTCTGCCCTGCCCGTCGGGCTATCGTAGGAAGGAAAAATATATGTCAATGCTTTTGCATTCTTTCGGAAATGTAGCTGGGTAATTATGTCATTGGCATTGGTGAGCCACTGTCAATATGTGACATATTGAAATCGCGTTTGAATTGGCGCTTGTTTTTTGCTTTCACTTTGCAATCGTGCAAACTGTGTATAGAGAGCGACATTACTGATTGGTGAGTGACAATAATTTGTGCACCAATTCCTCTGACATCGTCTTATCAATCGTTAGCTTACTATGCAAACATGACAAGTGAAATCTCCCGCAGCTTAAACATGTGAGAGGTTGATCGCGCAGAGAATCGCTGAGCTTATGTGAGTGCGTGTGTAAAAGCAGCAGGATATATATTAGTTCTGCTGAGCCAAATAAGACAGGTCAGGGTGAAGAAGTGACAGCCAAAGAAAAGCTTACCACAAAACGGAAAAGTTATGACAAATCAGACTATAAGGCAAAAAGAAAGTGCAGCTTTATGGTTTCATGGACAAAAGAATTTCTGTGGCTGCGATATGATGAGCTATATAACCGGGGCTGCACATAAGTGGTCCGCAGGTGCGCATTCGCTGTCAAAATAAAAAACACGCACAAGGGTTAGGGTTAAATTTAAAAACTGTACTTTTGAGTTAAAATATATATTTATAATTTTAATAAATGACAAATTAAAAAGGCATGAACATTTTTTTTGTATCGAAAAAATATCGAACCGTGACACCAAAGTATCGAACCGAACCCAACCGTGAATTTTGTGTATCGTTCACCCCTACTATTTACATCAACTTTCAAAATTAAATACAAAATAGAAATAAATCTATATTTAAAAGATATAGGCCTTTTCACATGTCTTTGTCTCCTCATCCCTACAAATATTTCAACAGCCTCTTCCCCTGCCTCAATTAAAAACTCATTAATTGCCTCCTGAATGTACAGAACTTGGTTGCCATGACTACTAAACAAAAACCAAAAGTAATGACAACATTTTATCAGTACTTACACTTTGGGTGATTTTTTTTAACCATGTTCATCAATTATAAGCATTTTGATTGTTTTATGTTTTCAGTATCTTGTGATCATTAATGGACAATAACGTGTTTCTGTAATCCGATTACTTTTTCAAGTAACGAGTAATTAGATTACTGTTACTTTCTCATAAACAGGCTGCGTAACTGCGTTACTAAACCATGATTGTTTGTGAGAGTGTCTCATGACAATGACGTACAAGCGTGCAACGTCCATGGCAACAACAAACGTGTGTAGATCACCAATGGATAATATGGAGCACGGTAGAGAGTACGACCGTGCAGCGCTTAAAGCTTGGAAGTACTGACATTACTTTGAGTTTGACTCCGTAAAAAGTGACACAAACATTAGTGTCTGATGTACACTCTGTGTGGGAATAAAACTTTTTTCTACAGAAAAAAATGGAAACTTCAAATCTGAGCAAGCACCGAGCACGCTGTAACGGGAATGTGAAATTCACAGAGAAACCCCCAGATCCCCCCACTGACATGACCGCTGCAGCACCACACCACACTCCTGCTAAACAGGTGAAACTAGATGTAAGAGTGACAGGATTTTGTGCTGTGGAATCTTTGGTTTTATTTATTTTTTGCTGTCTTTTACTTGCATCTATTTGAAAGAGTGAGTATAAACACAAAACATTATTTATATGCTCGAATATGCAGAAAATAGGTTTAAATGTTAAACAAATTTCTTCAGGTGAAAAACTGTTGCGTATAATTTAATTTTTGCTTGATGCATTGTGCATAAAGTTAAAAATTAAAACTAAGTAATCTAAGTAACTAAGTAATAAGTAATTAATTACTTTTGGAAATAAGTAATCAGTAAAGTAACAGGATTACTTTCTTGGAGAAGTAATCAGTAATTAGTAACTATTAGTTCTTGCATTCTTGTGTAGGTTGTAGAAATAAAAGTAAAACTGTATGCTTATGCAACCTTCGGTTGTTCTTGGCCTCTGCACAGAACTGTGTATTTCAGCGTTCTTACCATTTATATTTGCTCCAATATCAAGTCTGAATCTCTCTTCTCTGAGAAATGACTTCATTAAATTTTCTGAAGTTAGTAATAAGTGCATTTCAATATGCTGAGTAAGAGACCAACACCTCGTAATTTTTCCTTTCAGCAACCAGACTGTTTGTGGAAGATGGTGAGCAAAGATTAAGATGAAAAGCTAAAAGGAGATTGAAATGCTAACTTTTTTTTCCATGTGGAGAAATGTATTTTTAGTAAACTTAGAGAAGCTAAAAGTTTAGAGAGCACCTAAAGGTGAAAGATAAGAGCTTCTCAAGAGAGAAAGAAGCAACAACAAAAAAAAGGAGAGAAGAAAAAATGTTTTTTTTTTAAAACTGTTTTGTACTGCCCAAAACAAACTATTCAAGTATTTCCTCACCCAGAGTCCCTCCATCCTGCTGCAGACCCATGGACCACTCCTGCAGGATCTCCAACCTGGTCTGCAGCTGTAGTTGACAGTGCAAACTCCTCCCCCAGGCCTGCTGGAGCTCTTTGGCTGCAGTGAGAAGATGATCTTGTTGACTACTCCCTCTGTCACTGCCAGGTTGGGACTGCACATGTTGCAAACTTTGATCTGAACCCCACTCTTCAGTTAGTGGCTTCAGCACATTCAGTACTTTGAACAATGCTGCCAGAACCTGTGAGACACAAATCTTACTCTGACTCCAAAAATGTTTTTATTTTTGAATCAAACATCTGCTATTATCTGTTTCATTTGTTTTGTTACATAGAAACAGTTACTTTTTATCATATCGATACTTATTATGTGAATGCAACCAAAAGCAATCAGTCTAATTAAGCACCTTGCTTTCTAATAAAGTTTGATATCCTCCTGCATGGGGCACTAGTTGTCCAGCCCGTATGGTTGCCCCTCCAACTCTCACCATCTGCCCACTCAGTGGTTCAACAAAGGGCTCACCCAGCAGGACTCCACCTACTGGCAGCACATCTCCTACAGAGGCACACAGAACAAGTTTGTCTGACTGAAGTTATGTACTCTAGAGTGTAACGGGAACTCCAGCAGCTCTAACCTGTGATTGGATCCAAGTTCACCCCTACGGTGAGCACAATGTTCCCTGTCCTGGAGTCCAGCATAGGATAACCAATCTGTATAGGCTGTGGTAAGCGGGTGAGAGGGCAGACATGGATTCTTCCCAGAGTGTAGACTAACCCAGTTTGGGGGTGAATGGTTACTGCCAGAATAGGTACTGGGACCCCTTTGTCAGGGTCTGCCATGGGAATCCCCAGCTGCAGTCTCTGGCCTGGTCGGAGGCCTCTGAGGTGAGTGCTGGGGAGAGGCTGGTCTGAGTGGCAGGAGGTCGGGTAAGGAATGAAAGGAAGGAGAGGACTATCCCACTTCCTGTTATCATCTGGAATCATTTAAAAACAGCACATAATTGCTTTTTAATGCAGAGGTCTCAGACATGTTTCATGAACCATATGAGCCCTTCTTCAGAAATCTTTAATGCGTGTCATAAGTTATTTTCCATGAGCTATTTTAGCATAAAATGGTTATATTCATTTTGATTCAGTTCATTGCTGCTTGAAATGACCAGGATCCCAGTGTATTAGGCTTTCTATTTGTAGAAACAGCATGTTTTGGTCAGGTTGTAACATGTTTAACACAAATGATCTGTTCTTCTTTAGTAATTGTATTTAAAAATGACTCTTGGTGAGTTTAGATTTATTCATCTCTAAAATACAAAAGATTGCCATTGGTGTTTTGTGTTTTCTGAGCATAAACACAAGATTGATTGATTGGGCTCTTTATTTTTTTTTAAAAAAAGTCTGAACTAAGTTCACATGAAATCTTTTTTCTTTGACTGTTTTATTTAGCATTGCCCTCCTCAGTAACCCACAGCCAATTCATACCTGTACAATGGTCAGCTGTGCAAACTAATGTAGAGCTGGCAGGATCATAGGCCACGTTTCCAGCAATGGGCAGAACTCTACCGGTGTGTGGATGAACAAAGAAATTAGGCGGCACTGCCATCGTGTGGCCGCTGCTCAGCAGCACATGGCTGTGAGCATTTGGCCTTATGAGGCCTGTGACTGAATCACAATAAACAGCCCCAGAGACACGGACGGACCCATCAGGATCTGGAGTTAAGCAGAAGAGGAGATTATTGTGATCAATCATCTAAATAAAATTTTCATTTAAACCCATTCACACTGTTTGTAAATTTAAATCCACAGCCTTATGTGGCTACACAGTTATGTTTGATTTACAACAAAAACATACAGTGTATTTATTGGATACATCATCTAACATTTAGCAAATTAATAATGGCCTGTATTTGTATAGCGCGTTACTTAATCCCTAAGGACCCCAAAGCACTTTACACTACATTCAGTCATCCACCCATTCACACACACATTCACACAATAATGTATTCTAACCCAGCTTTTCTCAGCCATAGTCTGTCTGCATGTTGCAGTTCACCTAATAAGCAGCAGATGGTGTAGTTTCTTTAAGAAACATAGGCGCAGATAAACAAATGAAAGAGTTTTGACTCACCAAAGATGTCATCTTTGGTAAGGACAGTTCCAGTATCAGGGCACAACAGTTTGGCTCCTATACCTTCGCCCAACAAGCCCCAAGACCCCTGACGGTGGCACTCTGCCGACAGTAGATCTCCCATCTCATCGACCAGTGATGTTAACCTCTGGATCAAACTGAAGATGGGAGACAGCAAAATGAATATTCAAGGGAATTTAAACCCTTAAACTCTAAGGTTCCCCATTACTACAGTCATGTGGAAAAAGAACGTTTTCACAGGACTCTATGCATGTGGAAAACGACATACATCCCACAATTCAAAAGTTTGTAGAATCACTTTTTAACCTGAATAAATTGATTATTAATAATTGAGTATTCATTTATGGACAGCTCTTTTAAGGTCCCACCCTTGTATTTCACTAACGACTTTGATTTGCTAACTGCACCGCCTTCTTTTCTTTTTCATCCAATTTCTTGTACCTTTGCTGCTGCACTGAAAATCATTGTCCTGTTATGTCACCCAATTTCAGCCATCTATGTTACCATCTAGAGTCTACTCAAAGACTGCAAGTTGCCTAGATCCTGTTGGTGCAAAACAAGCCCAATTATCACCCCTCCACCCATGTCCTTGACAGTTAGTATCAGATGATTGTGCTGATATGCTGTGTTTGGTTTCCACCAAACATGGTGATGAGCATTATGTCCAAACATCACTGCTTTGGACTCATCAGTCCAAAGGACAGTCAGTCAGTTCTATAAATTTTAATTGTGCTGTCATAAACTTTGAGGTCTGTAGCGTCTGATATGTGGCTCCTGGGTTTTTTGGTCAGACCCTGGGGTGAATTTGTTGGGACCTCCACTGTTGGGGTACTGAGTAAACACACACCTGGCTCTTTCTTTTTCACATGGCTGTACTTGAATAACTGAACAAATGAAAGCTTTACATTTGTTGGAACAGTTCAGTGGAAGTCTGGTTGTTACTATAAAGCTTAGACAGTAGTCTGGTGCACTCTCTGAGCCGAGATGTGAACACACTGTGGATCCTCCACTGGGCCTGCTGCTCTCGCCTCAGAACCTGAAGAAAACCAGTCATACTTGATCATGTATACCTTGCTAATGCAATAATTTTACATCTGAAAGTATATACTTGTTGAGCGATGCTATCTAAATATACTTTACTCAAACTGATGCTACACTTGCTATTAAAACTTTTGTTAAAAATTTGAATATAATTTGACATGTATATGCAGCTTAATAAAATGTAAACCTTCAGCTGACTGTCAAGTAGTGTCCTCAGCTGTGAGGCCAAAGATTTTCGTCGCACCACCTCTCGTTCAATCTCCCTCCTCAACATCGCATAACCTTCCCCCGGCTTTTCCTCAGCGATCATATGCGGATGGAGTATTTGCAGTTTCCCAAGCACTCCTTGGTATAGCTCTTTTACCTAGATGAACACATATTTTGGAGACAAAAAGAAAACATTAAGTGTTTGTCATAAGCAGATAATCTATTGACAGCCCAAAGCAACAACCACACATTTAAATAGCACTAGTGAGAAATGCAAGCTGCAAGAAGTGCATCAGTGCAAAATGTTCCATCTCCACTTACATCTTTAACACCTGAGCTGTCCTGAGGGCTGTAACCAAAATCTGTTTGCTTTTTTAATAACTTAACTTTTCCAAACATTCCCAAATTGCTCTTTCTCAAATTACACAAAAATAAGATTCTCTCTTCCAAATGTTCACTACAGCAAATATTCTGTTTTGGCAAGAGATGGTTCCCAAAGCGTGCTGGATGTAGAATGGCACATGTATGCTGTGAATTCTCCACAAAATGTCCTGTTCAATGGGGCATTACTGAAAGTTTGTACTCGGGAGCTGTTAGGTTTTCCAATCAGACTGAATCAGACATTTGCATTCTTCCCTGCAAAGAAGCTTCATTTTAAAAAAGAAAAAAAAAGACACCTGAGGGCTAAATTATTTATTGCCTATTCATAAACCAATAATATAGGCATATTCAATATGCAGCTTTTATTTTAAGAGTGCAAAAGAGAATACTCTTTTGTCTGGTGTGTTTCTTGAGAGAATAAGCATGAGTGTGTGAGTGAGACAAGAGAGTAAGCGTTTATCATTTGACATGCTTTGTGATTGATTGGCATTTAAACTAACAGCAGCAGACCTCAGTGGTGAGCTGTCCCAGTCGTGTAGTGACAGACAGGCTCTGCTTGAGCAGGAGGCTGTAAAAGGTGTTGCTGTTGAATGCCTCCAGATCCACCTGGTGTTCATAATCCCAGAACTCCTCCGAGGCGTCTGTGGAGGCTGTAAAAAAAAACACCATCACAAAGAAAAGGATTACAACAATATAAAAAACTCATCCAACTTATTTCAAGGTGAACTTTGATAGGTTATAGCATTATATGATCTTTTGAAACACGTAAGCATGTTTTGCAACATCCTCTCTACTGTTCATTTACAGACACACAGAAGCCTTGCTAAACATTTCACATTTTACAAGCATGTAGCAGGTACTTATTTCTCCCTTTTAACAGGTATTTTAATATGAAAATGTAACATTTTGTGGCATAAGAATTCATTTTAAATGAAGTAATAAGGTCTTGAGGGAACTCCATAAGTTCCCTAAAGATCACTGATGTCCATGGACAAGCTGTTCCTGGCAGTTCCTAAAGCTTTTTCAGTTATTGTGGAATGATCTGTCTGCCCATGTTACATTGCTACCCCTTGATTTGGGGGGTATTTTGGTGCTTTTTAAAGCACTTTGTCAAAACTGTGTTTTTTATAAGGGCTCTATAAATAGATTGGATTGGATGTGGGCTGTTTTGATTTTACTATCAAAGAGAAATCAGGCATGTAAAGAGGGGTTTGTTCAGCAGTGTTTGGTTGGAAATTTCACCTTAGGGTCATTGCCGGTGCTACATGAGATGTTACAAGGGTTCTCAATGTGTCAGTGTGTCGTTTCATGTTCATTCAAGTGCCATATGTGTACACTCTGCAGGTGCATTAGTTGAAGTGGAGAAAACCATGTTATTTATGTAATGTATTGGGCTTTAGGGTTTCGACGAATGAGTAAAGTGTCAAAGTGTTTACGTCTACAATGTTCCACCTGGCTGAATGGAGCCTTGAGTTGTTCTCGATTGTTGGTTTCGATGAGTCTTTCTCTGTGAGATCACCCTTGAACCTTTTGACGAGTAGTCATCCATTTGGTAGGCCAGCTGCAGCGAGCGGTACCGTGCTTTGATTGGCTCCTTCTCTGGCCATCCATATTCACGAAACAGGATCTACATAGTACAGACTCATCAATTAGAGTGATACTTTTATATTTCACATATACTTGTGTATGTAGACTAACCAGCATTGTCACACATAAACAGAGGATGACCACAGCTCCAAACATTATTCCTACGGTCACCAGCCAGTCTGGCCGGAGTAACAGGTTGCGTCTCCTACTGATTCCCAACCTGGTCACGTGACGTGGGATGGTAGGGAAGAAAAAGCCAGGCTCATAGCACTGGCCACCCGCAGGCATCACTCGTACATACTGAATAATGAGAAATAAGTAGTTAGAGTATCGTGGCATAGCAGAAAGAGAGAGAGAACTTACTATTTACTTGTTGCTACATCAAGGAAATTATCGTGTTTGGCTTCACTGATTGGGATTTGTTTTTAAACTACCTACATTACATTGTATAAGAGAGGTAAAGACGAGAGTGCAAGTAGGGTGGATTTATGACAGAAGGACAGCAGAGAGTTTACAAGATAGTAGTGAGAGCTGCTATGATGCACATTTTGGAGACAGCGGCACTGGCAAAGAAGCAGGAGGCCAAGCTGGAGGTGGTGAAGCTGCTCAGATTTTTGTTGGGAGTGACTAGAAGGGACAGGATTGTAAATGAGTACATCACAGAGAAAGCTTAAGTTCAGCATCTTAGAGACAAGATGGAGATGGACAGGGTGAAATGACTGTACAGCATACATGTTTAATGACTTTAAAAACAAAGAATCTAGTGCACAAGCTTGAATTTCTTTTGGATTATCTCTAATCCACACAGCGTCAAAAGCAACATAAGACTTCAAATATGTACATATACCCACACTACTATTTGGTTCATTGCACCTGAAGCTTTTGGTAGCCAACAGCAATCATATGGCATTTTTCCCTCTGGATATTTGACCTCTCTTCTTGGCAGAATAGTTAATTTAGACTGGTTGGTTTCCTGTCAGGAACAAGCTTTTAATATATTCTACAAATGTTCAATAGAGTGGAGGTTGGGGCTTTGGGAAGGTCATTGCAGAAGCTTAATGTTAGCTTGCCTTATCCATATCAAACCCAGTTCTGATGTGTGTTTGGGGTCATCAGTGGAGCACTCGACTCTGTCCAAGTTTCAACCATCTAGTTGCTGATCTGAGGTTGAAGACCTTGGAGGTAGTCCCACTCTTCACAATCAGTTCAAAGAAATCATTAAAAATCCCCAAAATAACCATGACTATGATGAGTCCTTAAACATCTGAGCTTAACTGTGTATTTTTGTAAAGTTTGTTACCAAATGTTTGTGCTGATGGCTGCTCGGTGTAAAGACATATACTCCCGGCTGGCTAAAGACCACAGCAAAGCAGCTAGGAGGAGTCCATGACAATGTCAGCTCTTCTTTTAACTGTCTGAATGCGCCCCAGTCAAAGTCAGTGTTTGTGTTGTACAAGTTGTCACTGAAAGACATAAATAAGCGAGTTGGGAGAAAATGTACAAACAGAGAAATGGCAGGAGAAAATGGGCATGAAAACAAGTATCCGGCTTACATGTCATACTGGGGATAGTGACGTGGGCTGACAGTGAAGAGTATTACATCACCCAAATGGAGACATGCTGTCGGGTTCAAAACGCCACTTATGCTTGGCCTTCTTCCTTTTCCATTAATATCAGCCTTATCTCCTCTCTCCATTTCTGTGTCTCCATGACTGATGTTTCTAATACTGACATAATGTTTCCCTGAAAATCCACAATGCAGTGCCCTCATTATTGCAGCAATTACTTGGGTAAAATTGCTCATGCATTCATTTGTGTATTCATGATGTGAAAAGATTGTTTTATTATGGCACACCAGCTGAGCTCTGAGAATCCTGTTGAGCGGTGTCAGGAAACAGTCGCTCAAGTTCCTTTGGGAGGCCGCTGAGGAGGCCAAGGAAGCCTGCATCTGCAATCAGACAGGAAGAAGACAGATAGATAGGGGGAGGGTTCTCAAAAAGAGAGAGAAAGAGAGGGAGAGCTGCAAAGCGATAAAGTGCAGGACATAAAAGGCATTGTGTGCGGCTGCGTCTCCACCTGTTGTTTGAACAATGTAGACAGGACGTGATGACTGGATCTGGCTGCTGCACTGCAGGTTCCCTTGGGAGTCCCACTGTTTAAAAATTGTCTCTAGCACACTGCCAGAGATGCTCGACACCTGAACACACACAATAAGTGTGTTTGCCATTAATAGGTCACTGCAGCACTGTCTGCAGCTTTCTCTTTTGGAGAAATAAAGAGGTTTTCGCATAGATGCGTGCATATTATACCTAAAAACTGTCCATCATATGATAGTTTCAGTGCAAATGTTACATTATATAGTTATCGCACAGTTTTTGTGCTTCAGTGCATGAACCTGCAATTTCCTTTCTTCACCTGATTGTCATAGCTCCACACCAGTCCCATTTCCCCATTGGTCTCGCACTGGAGCTTCAGTTCAGCAGCTGGCCTGCTCCTGCAAAGGCCTCCACATGCAGCTCTTCCAGGAGGCTCTCTACAAATACACAGGCCCAGCTCCCCATCAAAACCCCGGTAGTCCTCTGCAGTATGGCACACCTGCAGGAAAAAAGCAGAGCAAGAATCAGCTCACAGTTTTTAGTGGTCTCCTTTCTAAACAGAAAGAACAGTGAAAGCATTGCTAATGAAGTTAGAGTTTCATGCAGTAGTTAATGGTTAAATGCTAAGTGGACTTAATATGAGTCTGTGCTAGGTAAACTATTGTCAGGTTCATGTAAGAGAGGGCAAAGACATCTGGTTTGTACTCATTAGCCTTGCTTAATATGTTTAGTCAGTGTGTTCTGTAAACAGGCTGCAGTTTAAAACTGAACTTGTGTCACATATCTTGAGCACGAGTTTCCTGTCTAATGTCATTTTGTGGCGGAACCTTTGCCCTACTTTGACTGTATACATCTGATTATGACATGATTGCACAATGCATAACCTGCTGACTACAGTGAAATGACCACTGGTGTCTGTCCCGGCAGTCTCCATACTGTGTGCGAGTTTTTCCGTCTCTGCAGACATCGTACTGTTGTTGTACACATTTGTCTCCATTTCCGGTGGTTTGATAGCCGATGGTGCAGTGGCAACGTCCATCACTGGCCTGTGGAAAACTCAGGGGGATAGCAGTTCATGCTGTGGTCAGTTTGTTACCTAATATTCCAAAGTGCTCATTCATTCATTCCTTCATTCATTGACACACACAGACACACTGCACTTTGAACCTTACTACATATCAGAGTATTATTATTGCTCAGTCTGAACATTGATTTTCCTGTCCTTCCTTTTTTATACAACTGTATACACAAACACCGATATGACAGCGAGACAAATCTCATTTCTGTTAGTCTGAGCTGATGAAAGAATATCTCAACACCTGCGCGCACTGCAGTAGGCTAGGAAATTTGACCCTGAAGTGAGGAAACTTGATCAGAAGCTATTGAGCTTGAAGCTACAGATTGTTCTGTCGAATGCTTCAGAGGGAAAGTGAGGAAGATACTCTGCCGACTATAAAAGTGTTCACACTGGAACACGGCTTTCCTAACACAAAAAAATACAGGCTTGAGAAATTTGAGCTCTTCCTTGGGTTTCATTTATAATGGATGAACTCAAAAGACAATAAAGGAAGTGTGTGACAAGCGCTGTCGAAAGCTGTGATGTGTCAGATGAAGTCAAATGAAAACAATGGGGAGAACACATAGATACACTTAACCCACAATCTACACAAATATCCAGGTGGATCCTTCAATCATGTGAAAAACACTTCAACAAAACAAGCCAGTGAACAACACCTGAAAACTCTGTCCTTCTTCTGGACAGATGCAAGTGTCCTGGCCAGGCACAGGCTGCTGAGCCACTGGACCACAGGAAAGTGGGGAATACAAGCCGGGTCTAGGGCAGTAGTGATGGGCAGGACACTTCAAGCAGCTGTCCATGGACACAGCTCCAGCATGTGGACCATATGTTCCTTTAGGACAGGGGACTGGAGCAGGGCTCCCCAGTGGGCAGTAGAAACCTAATAGAAACAATAACATCGTGTCACACACACACACACACACACACACACACACTATAAAACAAATCTTTTGCCATCCATTTTTCTTTATTCTCTTTATTTTTGCGTTGTTGCAATGTTTTCCAGAATAATGCCACTTTATTATGCACTCAAAACAGCCTACCTGGCTGACAGCGTGGTCTCTCCTGGTTATGTCCACTGAAGTTGTTTCCACGAGTCACAGTTAGCAGCACAGAAGCAAACAGCCACCGCAGAGAAGCTAACCCCATGCATTTGCAAGTTTGCTGCATTGTTAATATGTCCACCATTGAAGTAAAAACCAGATGAACATTAATCCCAACTCTATTCCAGACTGTGGAAGGAAAAAATGAATAATTTAATCCATGATCCTTGTTTTCATCATAGACTGGAAAGTACTTCTAGAGATGCTGCAAACCCACAGAGATGCAAGGTAAGTAGTGTGCTAGTTAATCTGCATAACTTTCAATGGCTTGCTGAAAAATTTATAAGGCCAGTAAGGTAAGGTGACAGTAAGAGTGGAGTGACTGGTCACTGGTGGAAAGCAGCAAAGAAAAACAGACTGATGCTGCCTGATCACATTACTGCTTTTGTTCTTCTCAATGCTACCATGATACTGATTAATGATTTGGCTCCTGAGGTACAACAACGCAGCTTTGCTTTAGAGGAGTCTACTGAGAATGAGGTGCGTCTCATCTAAGAGAGGATATCAATAAGATTTTTGTATAGAAATGCCACTGCAGATTCTGCTTACAGGTCAAATTCTTTATTGATTTCCTTATTGATTCCTGAAAAAATGTAAGTCTACATGGGTTTTCAGGGTCAATGCAGCTTCATTATCTCTGAGTTAAAAACAGCATGGAAACACAGAAGAATAAAGGCTTCCCAGAAACTGGGTTGTACAAAAGCTCCACTGCTCGGAGTTTCACGTCATTGTTTTGTGACGTGAGACTGTCAGAAAAACACACCAGCACTGATAAAAGGAACAGAGAATCCAGAATCCTGTTATTTCCAGAATCTTTTTAGCTTGCAACCAGTTCTCAAATACCATTCCCATTCACAGAGGCAACTTTTAAATTCACATAGTATGACAAGTATGGTATGGATAACTGATCAGATCAAGAGTCTGTCATTGTGCAAGCTTTAGCTTCACCTGCCGATGAACCAGTCTCACAAACCTGTCGAATGCTGCGTTGTCCGTGTGTGTTTACTTTCTGATAGCTGCTGCAAATTAGCTGAAAGTGGAATGAAACTAAGGTCAAGGTCTGTGTGGCTCAAAAGCGACAGATCATTTGCATCAACAAATGCCACTTTTATCTGTGAACTGATTAAACTGCCCATTGATCATCAGTAATCCAGGTTGTTGTTATATAAAGTGTAATGATCTGACGAGTTATTTCCATGCAATTTTATGTAATGTTAAACAATATCATCATTTTCTAGAAATATAAACTCGTGGTTATACATCCATGTGCCCTCAGCTCACCATATATGTGTGACAAGAGTCACATATGCTCAAACTCTTCAGTGCAAAGAGGAGCCAACAGGTCCATTGTTGTGTACAGTAACCAAAGTCTTTCTCACTCTGTGCTGTTTTTGTAGTGAAATAGATACTGGACTTTAGATCATACGAATAACCTAGATATTCCACTAGGGTAGCCATGAACTATGATCTTCTGATGACTACTCGCAATTTATCTAACCGAGCAGCGTTCAACTTTCACCCACATACGCGTGTCACTGGTGGGAAAAGCCTGCACATTTCACTTACCAAAAAACAGTAAACATAGCCAACAAAGAACTGCTAAATAATATCACAGATTTTATTACCAGCAGCATAAAAATATAAAAAGCAAAAGCAACTCAAAAGTTTAAAAGGACCTCCGCGCTGTTTACATGAGTTGTTTTTTTCTGTTCTTACAAGCAGCACAAACACTGATGAGTAAACTCTTCTCTGTCAAGCATCCAAAGCAATCCATGATAAACTAAAGCTTGGTGAGCTGGTCCAAAACGCATTTCGTTGAACTGTTACACAATTTAAAGACTACAAAACACACAACAAACAACTTTTCGTCGGGAATGATGCATAAAAAGCCATAACCTTGACTGCAAGTCAAACAAGCTACTCAGTGCAAATATTCACGTAGTCTGGGTTCTTGTAAAATGAGCTTTTGACGTAAAAAGACAGAAATCAGGCCAAAGTTCACATGTGTCTGCAAATAACATTGTTAAACTTGTTTGGGTCACCCTAATAAATCCAAACCCCTGCAAGAATTCAAGGTAAAATGTCCACACTTGGGAGGAATGAGACCTTTCCATGAACTATAGACTGACATTTACCTCTTGCACAGATTTCTTCTTTTTTTTGCTTTTTAGCATGGAGGTAAGGACAAAGACATTTTAAGGCCTTTTAGAACAAAAGAATGAAAGAGGTACTAAGCAAAGAGCAAATTCTTCGTCTAAAATATCCACTATTCTTCATTTGCACATCATCTGTGCCAACCATCTCAACCTTGCCTCTCTAACTTTGTCTGTCAGTCTGTGATAGACTCATCCTGGTCATGTCCTCATTTTTGGCATCTGCAGCTCAGCCTCCTGTGAAGTGAATCTAAAAAAAAGTGTCACAAAAAGAGGTTGTTTATCACATGCATGTATTTGAATTCTGGGAGGAAGCCTGAGTACCTGGAAGAACCCATGCTAGCACAGGGAGAATGTGCCAAATAGTGCTAGGCGGTCGGTGGCTTCTCAGACTCAAACTCCAGCACACCCCTGTGCTCTCCTTTCATTAAACAACATGTAGTCATGCAATCTGAACTAGTTCATTATAATGTGAACTTTGAGCTAGCTGCCTCTTGTGCAGTGTAAACTTACCCACTGGGTTTGTAGGCTTTGTTTTTGCATTTTGATAATTACCCTTTTCTTGCTGGGGGTTGTAGCCAGGAGTGAAAATGTTTTTACAAAAGGGGGTAGATGGACTGAAACAAGAGATCCTGTCTAAACTTTGCATGCAAACGCTAAGGTACAGCTGGAAACTAGCACTAGCTAGCTTGGGTGAAAAGGTTTTCATGTAATTCATAAAATGAACATCAGACTTCTTTAAGTATAATCTTGAAAGCTGCTTTTAGGTGCTCCAAATGTTATCAGTCATCTCCCGTGACAGTGTAGAAGGGGCAAAGGTACAAAACGCTGCCATAAATAGGCCAGGCTACACCTTTGTTACTTGAAATAATGGCTTCTCAATCACAAGGTAGCCACAACCTATAGCATACACATCTTACTTACATTTTTCTGCTATAAATCCAACTATAGTATGCAAATTGCATCCCACACTGTATTGAAATGAGTGTCTGAGACCAGAAGCTATTGTGGTATCAAATCAAATGAGAACGAGAATGAGTTCAGTACAGTCAGACTCTTTATTTTTTCTTTTCACTAGTGGAGTTAGGCTTTGCTGGCTATTAGGGTTACAAGTGTAATACACTTTCAAGCATTTGCAGACGTGAAGGCCATTTCTTCCGTGCAAGGTGTGTTTCTAACTTACTTTAGGCTTTTTTTTCACTCAAAATTCCAAAGGTAGTAAAATTCTATCATCAGTGTGACCCTCCACGTGTTGACTGTTGACATAAGCAGAGTTGGGGCAGCTGCTCTGATAACAAGGACTTTATAAGTCAGATGAGATGAGCAGTCAGTCCACACACCCCTGATACTCAGGTAAAGACATACTTACATGCATAATGTGCTTATTTTTGTACTGGGAGAAGAATATATTGAAACGTTCTTATAGTTATATGTTTTGAGGGTAAAATTCTAATATTTTTCTATCATCTGTCCTTCTACAGAAAGATGAACATGCATTTAAAAGTTGTAATCTTTGCTGTGTCCTTCCTGACAACTTCAGGTATGTTTATCTCCTCCTTTCCTCCTTTTTCTTCATTTTGCCATGTGATTCTTTATTTATGTAGATTTATGCTTTTTTTAAAAACTATAGGATACCCACTACACAGTGACAGCAGAGAGCCAACGTGGTCTGATGGAAAGACCAACCAAGCTCATGACAAGGCAGACCTCACAAAAGATTTGCAGTAAGTTGTCTTCATGAACGACCATATCTTCAGTGTCTAAAGACATATGCAAATATAAATACTTGCTTATTACTATTTTGTAGCATATAACCTGTCTTCACACGTTATAATTCAGTTCTTCTTTCTTGATTTCTGCAGAAAGGTTTACAAGAGCAGCATAGACAGCAGTGCACTTTACAACCAAGAACATGATGACAACCCTGTGGCAGAGGAAATGCAGCGCAAGCTCGCCATGGAGTCGGAGCGCCTGCGCATCCGTCTGCGTCAAGAGCTGGTGGAGCTGCGAGAGAGGCTGTCCCCATCTTCGGCGCATCTCAGTTCCCGCCTGGCCAGCATGAGAGAACGCTTAACTCCCCTGACTCAGCAGCTCCAAGGCTCTCTTAGTAGCAACAGCCAAGATCTGTGCAGCCAGCTGGGTCTCTATCTACAGGCTTTAGAAACAGCTGAGGCTCAGGAGGAGGCCAGTCCGTCTCTGTATCAGGAAGCCTTCGAGTTAATCAGCCAATCCCTGGAGCACAGCAGTTTTAAGTTTGCTAACACCATCAGTGACTTTTATACCAAAGCAAGTAGAGTGATTGAACATCTGAAACAGACTAGTGATCGTGAAGAAGAGCCAAGCACATCAAATGTATGGCTGGAAATGAGCTCCAAGTTGGGACAGGAAGTGAGTTCACTTAAAGAGGAGGCACAGAACAGAGTGGAGGCCCTGAAAGTACAGCTTTCTGCAGTGCTACAATCTGCACAACCTCATACAGCAGAAGTGAGAGGTAGCATAGAGCAGTTCTGCCAAAATGCATCCGTGGAGGTCCAAGTGCTTCAAGCTCGAATGGAAAGGCTGTTCACAGGGCTGGAAAAGGAGCTTGGGGTCCCAAGAGCCTCTAGCGCGACTTCTTCTTCATTTACACTCCAAAGTGGCTCTTTGCGGGAGGACTTCTCAGTTAAGCTCTCAGCTCTGATTCAGGACATTATGCAGTCAATGCAGTGACTACAGAAATCTGTATTCCTTTTCATTTATTTGTTTGTTTGTTGCCATTGTAGCAGCTCAGTGAGTATGTTGTAAATATGTCTGAAAGTGTGAATTTGATGCATTTGTCTCATTCTGTATGTGACCCGGTGAGGAATTGTCAATATGTATATATATGTATATATATGTATATATATATCGCTGTCTTTTGAGAGTAAAGGTATTCATGACACTGTACAAATGACCCTTTCTTTCTGTCAATTAATTATTGCATGTCAGTCACAGAGTCTCTGAGTTTCTTTGTTTGTTTGTGTTTATTTAAAGCATATACTTTATTTGCTTATAAGCAGTTGAGATTCTATAGAAGACATCTTACAGAAAAAACATCTTGTAGACAAGTATAATCAAAATTTATTTCTATTGCCATAAAATATCAGAATTACTTGTTTTTTTAATTGCTTTACAGTTCAAGTTTGACTTTCCCTTCACAACTGACAACTAAGTATGGATACAAAATTATATTTAATAGGATGAAAACTACAACATTATCAGATTTTACCTCACAATCTACAGCACTATGCAGCTTCAGCATTGTACAAGGTGACAATGCAAAGAGAATTGGCTGGTTGATCTGTCAGTCCAGTGCAATTAAACAGCTTCAGAACAAACCAGCCACCAAGACCCAGCAGGACAGCAGGCGCATAGTCAGGCCTGTCATGTTATGGCCATCGCTGCCTGAAGTCACGGTATTACCTGATGCACACAAGAAGAGATGAATTAAGTTTGCTTTTTGAATTATGAAACAATATTAAGATGTATTTATGAGTCTAACTAAAGTATACTCACTGTCTTCTGCATTGGGAGAGTCTTTAATAAAGTAAAAGAAAAACGGAAAGTGAGAAACTTTGTAACTTAAGTATTCTTGGAAAATCGCAAGAAAAGAATAAAAATATGTTTCAAACCTTTAGCCATGTAAAGAGGTCCGACTGAAATGGTAGTTGATTCGCTGCTTTCTTTACCAAAAGGAACCAAAGACCTTTTTCTTCTGTTATTAGCACAATTCTGAAAATGTTTAACACAAAACATGTGGAAACTATGGATTTATAATATACATGTTAAGATAGGGATGAGCCTACAGCCCCAGGGATTTAGTGGCCCAACTGTGAACCACAAAGTGTTGCTGGTGGAAATAACAATCTCTTTCCTGCCAAGTTCTATAAAACCATTAAGTAATATATATTATATATTATTAAATATTGTCTGTGGTATCTTTTCTCTACCATGACTTTATCTGCTGTTTCAAAGAATGCGCTCATTCTTGACTTTTCAACTTACTTGAAATTACCTGAATTTGTTGACATTTGCTAGGCTCACAGAGTCTCAGCATGCAGTGCACATAGATGCTGGACTTTGCCTGGTCATGGTGCTGAACAAAGCGGAAGGCCTCAAAGTTAAACCGGGCAACCGTGGAGACGCCATTGCTCGTCACAGTCGTCCTGTTAGCTATATTGCAGCTGGTGGAAAGTGTTTTTTTTTTTTTTATTAGAGACATGAAAATATCTTAATGTACAGTTACACTGTGCTAGTGTGCGCTTTCTTACCCAGTGAAGAAGTCATACTGCACGCTCTGTGGCATATTGTAAGGAGTTGGAGTAGCAAAACAACGATCCAAGAGTAAATTGAAACTAAAAAAAAAGACAATACTGAATCAACAGGAATGAAGTCTGATGAGTTCGTTATGAGCATCCGAAAGGCATTTACTTACTTTTGTGTCAGATTATCAGCCTTGACCTCCACATATAACTTGGTTCGCAGCTCAAGTCCTGGTGGAGGCACCACTAACGGATAGTTATAGTTAGAGTCCTAGAAAAAGAGTGTCAGAGTAAACCAAGTCATTAGAAACACATCTGATTTGTGTCCTCATGAGCTGACTGATAATTTATACCTACGTTAAAAACACTCATTTTGAGTGAATCGATGAAGGTCCCATTATTGTTGCTGGTTGCCACAGAGACTGAGGAGCTAGAAAAATAATTGAAAACATGCAAAAAAAGACAGAGAAACATATGGTAACTTTTAGATTTGCTGTATAAATGCGCAATAAGAAACACATCTCTGGAGTAAGTATATCTGGTTCCTCACGCTGTAATCTGTGTATTGTTCAAAAGGTATTGCAGTGGATATCGGCAGGAGAAGTGGTAATAGAGATCTGTGGAGTAGCTGATCAGCCCCTGGTCAGATCTAGGTGTGTTAATGTATCCTGTAACAATAACTGCCTGGATACTCGAGAAGCTGCTGAAGGGACCTGAAGGGTCTGGCTTTTCATCTACAATCTAAGAAAGATAGAAAGAGATACGATTGTGGTTCATATATGCTGCTAAACAGTTTCCCAAAAAGCAGCCAGATATCTAACATCTGGCAGCTCCATTTTCCAGATATGTGTCATTTTTTGCCAATCTCTCCATTCTCCAATATCCAATAACCTGCAGAGACTGGTGACAGGAGTTATCCTGACTCTGGTTGACAGGAAGCTGGAAATGGACGACCGGAGGGTTCACACTGGTGTCCACAGAGCCCTGGCACGCTGTATTACTGTACTGCCCATTCAGTGCTAGCTCTGTGGCATTGAAGCCAGCCCACTGAACTGTGCATAGGTTGATGTCCAGGGTAATCTTGCTGGTGCCACATTGAACCATTAGGTCTGAGTTTTCTGCGAAAGAAAGAAATTTTAAAAACCCTGGGAGTTAAATAGTTGTTTAATTTTATATATTAATAATGTGATTTTTTTTTTTTAATTAAAAGGTTAAATGATTATGATTTAGTGGCTGCCATGTTTAAAGCCTAAATCTTGTACAGCTAAATAAATATCTACCAAATTTGGTCAAAAAGTTTTAAAAAGAGCATTATTTTTGTTTTCTTAATAGCACTGATATTTTATTTGTTGAAAGTCACACAAAAAGTACCTGGGGTCCTTTGATATTCAGAGGAGCAGTTATAGAGGCACCGAACAGGCTGCAAAAGCATCACCAGCAGGGGGAGACAACGGTAAAGAGCCATAATGGCAGTTCCTGTAAAAGGAGTAAAACAACAGTAGCAACAGTTATTTTTATTATTTTATGTGAAAAATGTGTAAATAAGTTGCTGTTTTTCTACTAGATGATTCCAATGTTTATAATAAGGTCTACAATCATGTGGAAAGGTCCGGAGCCACACTTCATTTCTTTAGAGAAGCCAGACGCTTTTGTAATTTCTTTTTAAGTGGTCTTGAACAGTTTTCTGGGGGGGTTTTCTTTTAATTTCACTGACCTATGATAATAGTAGATAACCTATCAGAGAGCCAATTTTAAATTGTATCATGCCTGGTATATCACAGTATGCAGTCCTTAAAAAAACAGAGGAGGACAAAAGAAGAAGTGGTAGGCCTAAAAAAATCTACAGCACATGAACAAAATCTGAAAATAATGTCCTTAAGAAATTAGATAAATACAGCAATGACCTGACATGGGACCTGAGAGATGCATCTGGCCCTTTAGCGAATTCATCTACTGTTCACTGAAGCCTCGTCAGAAATGGTCTCAGTCGAATTCTGGCTGTCAAGAAACCATTCTCAAGGAAGGAAATGGGGCGAAAAGGATGTTTGCCAATTTACACAAGAACTGGACTGAAAATCAGTGGCATCTTGACATGGAGCTGACCAAAAGGCAACCACCATCCAAAGAAAAGCTTTGAGCTTCAAGAAGCCTGAAGAACTATTCTTTAAGACTACTTAACAATAGATGTATCATTGCACCAATTTCCCATTTCCACATTACTGTATTTTTAAAAAATGACAATTGACTGAATCCTTTTTCACAGTACTGCATATAATTCTTTATTTTAGGAAGAGACCTATGCAACAACCAGAAGAGGGTCTTACCTTGGTGATACCTGAGCAGGTGCTTGTCACAGTATTTGAGATATATGGCTTATATAGTATTCAGGATACATACCACAGTTGCGTGACTCAGTAGCCCTCCCTTTGTCTAATTTTAGACCCCTACACACACACACAGTACTCTTTGTGTACTGGGACTTGTGTGACACAGCTCCCGCAGGTTAGCTGCAACTGTTGTTTCGGGTTTCTTCCATCAGAAATCATTATCAAAGAACAGAAGTTAAATATAGCTGTCGGCTGTCGCACCTTCCTGCAATGAGGCAAGTGAGGTTTAAACCTTGATGCAGTGTGCATATTTGGTTGTTGAACTTTTCAACTGACTTTAGACAAAGTGAGCCACGGACACTTTTCTCCCTTACTTAATTTTTCACTATAACTTCTTACAAAAATCAGGCAACATTACTGAAGACCTGCAGGTTTTTCATTATCATATTGCAGCTAATGTTTCTAATAAAAAAATGCCTGAAACACATGCAGAGCAAATGCATTTTACAAAGCAGAACCCAGGCCAATGCATAAATTTAATAACTGAGATCCTCCATCGACTTGCAAATAATTCAAGAATCAGATTTCAAAAGCAAAAGCAAAAAAACAAAAAGACTAAACATACATGCTTCAAGAGTGGCTTTATCTCTTGAGAATTATGCACAATGAATGCTTGAGAGGTGATCTTGCCACAACAGCCTATTAAAAACTTGCTGTTAGTTCCCCTTGCATGTCAGACTTATTTCAATCTTGATAGAACTGCATTGCCTATAGACTAGATACCTATAGGCCATAACTGTTACAACTCTACTGAGAACACCCATTGTTCACTAGTAATATAGAAGAAAATTAGCTTAGTGTTCTGCTAAAGAGCCCAAGGTGAAAGAAAACATTTGTCACTCTATCCAGTGTCACTCTGTCCTGATTTTTACCTCAGAGGAAACTTGTTTAGAAAAAATTCACAGGCCATTCTTCCACTCCTTAGTCCTTGTATTGTTATATTTTTTTCCTGCAATGACCTTGACTGCACACATGGTTGTAGTGCTTTTTGATAGAAAGTGTGGTTGGTTTGTTTGAATTGTTGTACCAAGTGTGAAATAAATAAATGAAATGAAATCAGTGAATTATGCAAGTAGAATGATTCAGTTCAAATCCGTTTTATTTATATAGCACCAAATTACAACAACAGTTGCCTCAGCACATTTTATATTGCAAGGTAAAGCCCCTATAATAATATACAGAAAACAGAGAACATGATGGTCACATGTCCAGAGGTTAATGGGTCAGCTTTAGCCACCAATGTCTCAAACACTGGACATGTGTGGCTTAATCTTAATATTTAATAGTTTATCTTAATACTTAATGTTTATCTTTATAAAGACTAAGATTAGGTATCAAACCTATTTCATTTAATAAGCTTAACAGAAGCACTACTACTGTAAAATATGTGAATTTTACTGTGAAATTAACTTGCCTGATGCATCAATACATTGCTCCCAGAACAGGGGCTGAAATCAACTGTAGTGTCACCATCTTTAGCAGGGTATGTTTCACAGACCACACAGGATTATCATGACAGTGAGCTCCAACAAGGATTTGTGTGCAGCTTTACTGGCTCCTTTCAACAAGAACTATAATGGTTACTGACATATAATCACACTAGAAAAGTATAAAACCAGGGCACAAGAGAAGGCAAGGATTTAGATTTGGAGGAAAGAAGATACGCTGGGAAGCTTGTGAGAAATTGGTACTGTACTCTGCAGACATGTACTGCAGAGAAAATCCCCACTGTTACAGATAACCCCTCTGGGTGGGAATATAGAATATCACTTGGACAAGAAACTGAGAAACTTGTATGTTTAATAACATTTGTAATGCTTCGTTGTTGGAGAGGGTTCATTTTTTATTTATTTTGACAACTTGTAATAAATACACAGATAATTGCTCCTATGACATAATGCTGTAATCATCTTACACTGTAAAACAAATCCTGAATGGGTTTCAGTTGCTTTTGATGGTAACAGATATTGTGTTGGTTACTCACATCAAGTGGCAGAAGAAGAAGGATGAGTAAAACTACCAAAGCAGTGATCCCACTAGAAAAAAAAAAAAAAAAAAAAAAATTATATATATATATATATATATATATATATATATATATATATATATATATATATATATATATATATAATTATATATATATATATTAGGGGTGCAACGATACACAAAATTCACGGTTCGGTTCGATACTTTGGTGTCACGGTTCGATATTTTTTCGATACAAAAAAAATGTTCATGCATTTTTAATTTGTCATTTATTAAAATTATAAATATATATTTTAACTCAAAAGTACAGTTTTTAAATTTAACCCTAACCCTTGTGCGTGTTTTTTATTTTGACAGCGAATGCGCACCTGCGGACCACTTATGTGCAGCCCTGGTTATTTAGCTCGTCATATTGCAGCCACAGAAATTCTTTTGTCCATGAAACCATAAAGCTGCACTTTCTTTTTGCCTTATAGTCTGATTTGTCATAACTTCTCCGTTTTGTGGTAAGCTTTTCTTTGGCTGTCACTTCTTCACCCTGACCTGTCTTATTTGGCTCAGCAGAACTAATATATATCCTGCTGCTTTTACACACGCACTCACATAAGCTCAGCGATTCTCTGCGCGATCAACCTCTCACATGTTTAAGCTTGCTGCGGGAGATTTCACTTGTCATGTTTGCATAGTAAGCTAACGATTAATAAGACAATGTCAGAGGAATTGGTGCACAAATTATCATCACTCACAGATCAGTGCTGTCGCTCTCTATACACAGTTCGCACGATTGCAAAGTGAAAGCAAAAAAACAAGCGCAAATTCAAACGCGATTTCAATATGTCACATATTGACAGTGGCTCACCGATGCCAATGACATAATTACCCAGCTACATTTCTGAAAGAATGCAAAAGCATTGACATATATTTTTCCTACAATAGCCCGACGGGCAGGGAAGAGATAGATTTTGGTAGCCCGACTGAAAAAATCGCTAGCTCCGGGACGTCGGGCTAGCGATATTGCAAGCCCTGTATCTGATTGAGGAATCACTCATCTTTGGAAAAGAGAGTTTATTACAGAGAAATGGCTCTTTCCAAAATAAAAGCTATACTATCCGCTTCTTCTGGGCTATATTCTCAGCAGCATAAGGAGAATCATGTGCTAACAGCTGTCTAAATGACTCGGCTAAAGTTAGTAGCATGCTTGTTGTTTTTGTCTTTGCACTAGGATGATGTCGGCGTAAATGTGCAGTCATATTCGTTGTGTTCCCACTAGTGCTTTCAGGTTAATCTCGTTGAAATGACCTTAACGCCACAACACGGCAAATCTCCGTTAACGAGCTACCGCCGATCGCTCCGTGCATGGGGCTAGACGGCCAACACGTTAACGAGCTAACTGCGCTAACACACTAGTTCACACCAATGTAATTGAGCATTGCGTGGCACATCCAACATACTGTTTTACTTTAGTCCATGACTCGCTTACCTTCAGGGTCATACGTCACATGAAAACCAAAATAATTCCAAACGCCAGATCTGAATGAGGGTCAATTTGCCTGTTGCAAGGAGAGCTTAACTTCTGTCTCGCTAGCTTGCCCTGTGCTCTTCCTTCTGACGATGCTGTCTGTGTGGAGCGCTCAGTGGATCTGCACTCGACAGTGCAGCCTAGGCGGAGTAGTCGAACACAGATTCACTGAGCGCTCCACACAGACAGCATCGTCAGAAGGAAAATTGATAAAATAAATTACAAATGTTGTATTGTTCGATACATATGCGTACCGAACCGAAAGCACTGTATCGAACGGTTCAATATCGATACGAATATCGTTGCACCCCTAATATATATATATATAATTAATATTATTGCTGAACTGTACTTAAAGTAAACAAAAGTAAAAGCATTTGTTCTACATAAAAAAAAATCCTCTGCAACAAATAAGTGATTTCAGGAATGGCTGATGGTTTGTTACTAGAAACCCACAACTCTCAAGTTTAACCACATGTTAATGCCGCATTAAATCCAGTTCTACCAAATAAATGTAAAAGTTTTCTTTAACTTTTCTGTAATGTGTTACTTTTTTGTAACGTACAAGAAAATATAATTATTTACATAAATAAATCTTTTTTCATAAATAATAATAAATATGGACCTTTTTCAGATCACAAACTGCTCTACGAGATCAGGTAAATGAAACGCAAGTAAGAAATGTATGCGATAAAAAAGACCATTCAAATTAAAGACTTAGTTTTCAGTCAAGGTAGGAAGTGGTGCTGCAAAAATAATCAGTACAATCTTAAAATCGATTCCAATGCATACTGATGTGATCCCATCACTTTGCTCAAGTTCAAATCATGGCACCTGAGTTCTGTATAGTCTGCAGTCACTCAGTAGGTTAGGAAGTAAAACAGTCATTGTAGTAATCTAGATGTTAAGAGACAAAAGCATGTAAAATAGTCTGTGTCTTTAACCTTCTAGGACCCTGCGTCCACATATGTGGACATCACATTTGGGGTTATTTAGACCAAAATACTAAATCTTGCTCTACAAGGGCCTGATATCCCCTTACAAGGACATTATACTGCCACTGTTCTATCGAAATTTTAAATGAATCCTCATATGTGGCTCTCATTTTTCTTACAAACAAAAATCAGGTAAAAAAAAAAAATCTGGCAATTCTTTGTTTTTACCTTCATCAGGTCCCAATCATCCCAAATATCAAAGAGAAATTAAAAATGCATGCCATGAAAGAGTTTGGGTCTTAGGAGGTTAAATATTAAAATGGGTCTTACTTTTGAAATATTTCCATAAGTAAAGATTAAAACATGACTGTGTTAGTTTACAGGCTTAAAAGTAAATAGTTGGAAGAAAAAAAATGAGTGTAGTTGGTAAGTAAGGATAATATTTTCTATTTTAAGTTTGGTATCCAAAGTAAAGAAAAAAAGCTGAATACCTGAGTTGATGTGAGTCATTACTTTCTGGACACTTAAACAGTTTAAACCATGAATGGGAGTGGCTGCTTAACCTTACTTCTGTGTGGTTTGGTGTCATCTGCTGGGCAAAATTAGACAGAGTTCAAATGCTTTGTTGTTGTTGGGTCTGGGTTACAACTCGTGATTTGCCAGAGCTGAAGAGTTCAAACCAAGTGACACAACTTCCACTCCAGCAGAGTCACTCAGAAAGTTCGAATAAATATCCAATAAAGCGATACATGAAAAATTCAGGTACAATTTTTTTTAATGAAGTTTACATTAGTGGATTCATTATGTTTGTCTTGCTTATTACGAGCTGTGCAAAGCAGTGAAATCCATAGGTCTATTTATTGTATTGTATGGATATAATTGGCACTTTGAAATAGGCTTAGTATCGCCTAACATGATGATGGATTTAAGGTGGATCCTGAGCTCGAGGTGTTGTAGTTGTAAGTTGTATTTTATGCAGCTTTGCTACTAAAATAGTCCCTCCTATATTATTTTCACGTTTCCAAACTTAAAAGATGAATCTGCCAGTGTCTCTGCAATAATCCTGAAGGGGTTGCTTGCAAAATAACAATTCTGGTTTACAGTCTAGCATTTGAGTCCTCACATGAAGTTATCCACGTTGCATTCCTGTGCTGAGCAAATAAGATTTGAGCCTGTTGCCCGATAATAAACTCAATGATGATGTGAGGAGAGGCTCAACAGTGGCAGGGTTTATAACACACAGTCACAGCTCTTCATCACATGACAAACATTTGCCTTCACCAGCCAATAATCAAATTTACTGCACAGGCAGCAAAAGACCAAAATGAAGGAGAGGAAATCAGTCCAGAGGCTCAGTCTCTCTAGAGATACCCACATGACCGACACAGCTGTGTCACCAACAAAGAGACAGCCAGCGAGACTGCTTGATCCCAGGTAGCAGACCACATGCCTTACTAACCTATGATTATCTGTCCTCTCTCAGCTCTCCACAGAATGGTATTTTTACTCCACTTCCAAGGTCATGTGTTGATAGCTGTTATTAGAGGACATGCAAGACCACAGGCTGAAGCCAACATCTGTGTTGTGAGTCTATGTGAGTGTCTTTATGTCTTAAAAATGTGTTTGATTCTTTCTGTATATCTCCACCAAAATAATCTTAACTCATCAGCATTACAGTGCAAGCAAGTACAAGCCTTTGATGGATACACTCTGGAAATTAGTCTGGAAGTCCTAAGAAGAGGGGCTTTCTATTTTTCCTATATTTTTCCTATCCATCCATCCATACAGATAAACTGTTTTCTTTATGTGTGTTTGTATATGTTTCCAATAAGAGAACTGTAGTGGAAATATGCCATTATGTTACTACGACTTAGGTTGAAATGTGCAGTTTTTTTATGTACAATTATCTAAAAAGTTATGATGGGATTTACCTGAAATATTTACCAAACGTGGGACTTTAGAGGTGCAATTTAGAGGATTTTGTGTTGGGAAGCAGGTACATTGTGCGTCATATGTTAACGTTAACAAATACTTGTGAAATTAAAATAAGACAAAATGGGGGGCATTATCAAAATATTCTTAAGAAAACATCAAAAAGCATGTCCAGATATGCTTCTTGATGCAAGGACTCACCTGATGCAGGTGCAGATTGGGCACTTGTCTTGTGATCTGATTGCACACTGACAAGTGAAGATAGCAAACAGATGGGTGACTATGTATGCAGTCTTCAGTTGGTTTTATGGCTGCAAAGGCCAGTGCATATAATTCAGTCCACTCAGTTCCTCTTGATCAGAGAAAGACCCCCACCCTGGAAATGACTACTGACTTCACATTCATTTAGAATAGTGATGAAATAATTTGGCCAGAAAGAAAAATATCTGGTGGAGCTGACGTTGAAATTTGATTTATTTCCATTTTATAACTCATGACTGATCCAGACAGTCTAACCTCAGTCATTTCTACTCTGAAAATTAAGGAAACCAGACCAAAGCAATGAACAGGAAGTGCGGGTCTAAAAAAAAAATACTTTCCTCTTCCTCCACTGCCTGTTTTCCTGTTTTATGGGCAATCCCTCGCTCTCTTCCACCCAATTCCACTTTATCTTTTACTCTGTAATAATCTTACTTCGTGTCCTTACTGTTTATCTCTCTTTAAATGTTGTTTTCACAGTGTGGTCTAAATCATTTTCCTCTAAACGTATTACTTACTGACGCATTTCTTTTAGTTGTGATCAGTATGTTTTTAAATAAATAAAATACAAAAAGCAGCATAATATCAGATCAACTTGTTTATCAGAAAGACACAATGAAAAATTGAATTCTACTTTTAACGAGCAACACAACATTTTGAAGTAAACCTGTTTTTTCCTCCTCTGAGCTGTTTTTCCCTGGACATGGCACTCAGCCAGAAAGAATGAAAGATGCTCATTAACAGTTTTAATACAACGCGCATGATATGCACAAAGAACTCTATTCATCCTATCATGGCATCAGTATATATGAAATGGGACTCTGCATTGTTGATTAAGAACTGCGCGGACTTATACCTCAGTGATTACAGCTAAAAAGAACACAAACTCTATTTTTTCTTGCGACATATGTACTTTTTTCTTTTTCTTTTCTTTTTTTTTTCAAAAATCGGCCTCTGTCTCTCCCTCCTGGTTTTTTTTTTTTTTTCCGCCTCAGCAGACGGCATATGCACGCCTTCAGCAAGACGACCCACTTTTAGGCTGAATAGACTATTCTGCTGCTCCCTCTGTGTCATCACTGTGTTTACCACGGAGGTCTGAAGCTCAAGCTCATATCCCAACTCCCTAGTTTACACCTTATTTACGATTCCAGCACACTAGGTGAACATGTAGAGATGGATTTTATGAAGCTGTTTGGCACTGTTATCGCCGTTTTGTTCCAGCCTGGCTCCACTTCTAAACTTAATGGTAAGAATTTCCTTCGAAGTGGGGAAAACTCCCTTAAAAAAAACGTATAGTAGTTTTATTTCCGAGTTGTACGAGTTTTGTTGTTTTTGTTTTGTTTTTCGCTGAGAAAGCTTCGATAATATCTGAATGACAAGACCATGAGTTGTATTTGTGTTGTTGTTGTTAATGTTTAAGTTAACGGGCTTAAACCAGAACCGCTGGAAAACTTGTCCTCGGTGTGTGTGTGTGTGTGTGTGTGTGTGTGTGTGTGTGTGTGTGCTATAATCATAAACAGACAGCAGTCAAACTCACAGCACAGCAGCATGCGATTAGGTGGGCGAACTCATTTAATATGAGGAAGAATTATAATTTAACACCTTTAACTGTACTATAGCGCATCAGTAGGACTAAAAGGATACAATAATGCTGCTAACTATAGGCCTAATCACAACAATAGCCATAACTACGCCAACATAATGTAAATCCGTATGCAGTATTGTAGTTTTTCCCCTCACAGTCTCCACTGCGAGCCAGTCTGAAGGTATTTCTAGCCCATGGTTTGATCCCTTGTCTCTCCCAGGCTAGCGTAAGCGACGTGCAGCAAGTAGCTAACTAGGATCAATTGATTGTGAAAAGCTGAAGAGACTGGGACAGTTGCAACACTTTTTGCACTTCTCTCAGTCACTCTGGCGTTGTTTGGCTTACTTCTCGTCTGGGCAGACGTTGAGATCTTGGTCATGTTTCCCTTGAAAGAGATATTAATCTCAAGGGATTTCCTGGTTAAATAATGCCAGTGATCAAAGGAGACTAGCCAGACTGCTTTGATTTGATAGGAAAACAACAGTAACTCAAATACCAACTCCTTACAAGCAAGATATGCAGAAGAGCATAGCTGAACACACAGTATATCAAAGCCTTGAAGATGATGGGCAGCAGCAAAAGACCACACCAGGTGCCACTGCTGCCTAAGAAAAGCAATGGAAGCTGAAGTTTGCATGGGGTTTGCAAGATTATAAAAACATCGCCTGGTCTGATGAGTCTTGATTTGTGCTGTGACATTTGGTTTGCAGGGTCAGGATTTGGTGTAAACAGCAGGAAAGGATCCATTCTGCCTTGTATCAGTGGGTCAGGCTTGTGGTGCTGGTGTAAAGGTGTGGGGGACATTTTCTTGACTCACTCTGGGTCCCTTTGTACCAACTCAGTGTTGTTTAAATGCCACAGTCTACCTAACTGTTGGTGACCATGTCCATCCTTTAATGACTGTAGTGCCTAATGAAGGTTCTGATTAGTGCATATGATGTATCACTCAAAATCTTGATGTGACTTTTGAGAAAGTCAGAAGTTTCACATGACCCAGTCTCAAAGGATGTTTGCACCATGAAGAAACTTGATTAAATCTGACTAATTCATTCATTGCATAACTACTATTAATTAATGATAGTTATAAAATAGCAATGACTTTGCTGATCTTGATTTAACTTGCAGATTCTGCTGAAGACAAGTTCTGTATGTTTTTATTTTAGTTAGATTTATCAGCACACAATGTCATTTAATTCAGATTTTACCCTTTTTTAAAGTTTGGTTCTTAGTTTTACTTCAGTTTTACTAAAATTGTTTATTCATTAGTTTAATTTTAGCAAACTTCAACAACCTCGCACTGCAGCGAAACACAGCCACGTGTTTTCGATTGTTCTTGGGAATGTATAGGCAATCAGAACACAACAAATTCAATTGTGCATTTTAGTATAAGAAAATGGAAACAAGGGAGGTTTTTTAGCCTGTCATGGTCTCATATTTCTTCATTCTTTTCATCAGATGCAATAGGATAAAGTGCGCATAAACTAATTAAAAATCTAGAAAACCTAGAAAAACATTATTCTGATGACTGCTTTGATATGGTTGCCCTGCTCTCTCCCATGACAAAATATCATGTACCAGCCTGACACACTTAGTTTGATGGATGTGGAAGTCAGAAAAACAGTGATTAAAACTGAGTCTGGACATACAGAGGGTTGAGACAGCAAATTTTGAAATGTGAAAAAATGAGAGTAAAATTATTTTTACTGGAGTGAGACTGATGTAGAAAAAAAACCCTTTTTTAAGCCCTTGAAAGTAAAGGTATAAATATCAGTACCATCTGTACCATTGCAGTGGAAAGAATTTGGCAATGCAACCCAAACATTCTGGTTCCTATTTTTTGTCTGTGACACTGTAAGCAGCTTAAAATCTTCCTGCCACACAGATACCACAGGAAGGGTTCAGAAAACAAAAACCCTGCATTTATCATCTTGTTTTATCCTCAATGCTCCCGGTTGGCGTCCAGGGCAAAGAATATGCCGGAGCGGGACACAGCGTCCGTGTTACAAGGCGTCCTACATCCACGACAGCAGGCGAAGGCTGACCTTTGAGGATGCCAGACAGGCCTGCAGGTTGGACGGAGGCGAGCTGCTAAGCATCGAGACGGAAAGTGAGCAGCAACTGATAGAGAGGTACATACAAAAGCTGACCAATAGAGATGGCGACTTCTGGATCGGGCTCCGTCGCAACCCGCAACGTTACAGCGTCGGGACGTCAAGCCCAGGTTGCCCCTCGCAGTATTACTGGCTGGATGGAAGCAAGGCTAAGTTCAGGTTTTTCCTCTTTGTTTTGAAATATATTTTTCATCTGTGTAAATGTTTAAGCTGCATCTGTGAAAACAGTAAGAGTGGCCCCCGAGACAGTGTGCTGCAGATGGAAGTGGAAAAAGGCTGTATTCAATGATGACTCAGAAAAAATATTGGATTAGGTGATGTTTGTGTGGGAGTGAAGGAATGTCTAATGTCCTTTGCAAGAATTTGGGATTAAGATAGAAATAAATGACACACTGTTTGAGCTCAGGACAGCACGGTGGTGTGGTGGTTAGCATTGCTGCCACACAGTAAGTGGGTCCTGTGTTTGAATCCAGCATCCACCAGTGAAGCTTGCACGCTCTCGTTATATCTGAGTCCATTCTCTTGAGGTACCATAGGTTTCTCTCGCAGACCAAACACGTGCAGTTTAATGAGGTTTGTAATTGGTGATTGTAAATTGCCCATAGGGGTGAGTAAGAATAGTCATCTGTCTCTGTCAGCAGTCAAGCAAAAGAATGAAAGAAAATTAATATATAGTCTAAACTTGTGCATCTTATTTGTTGCAGGAACTGGCACTGGGACGAGCCATCGTGCGGTAAGGAAATGTGCGTAGTTTTGTATCACCAGCCCTCTGAAACACCTGAGGGTCGTTTCCTGTTCCAGTGGAATGATGAAAACTGCAGCTCCAAGAACAACTTTGTCTGCAAATACGCAGAAGGTGAGCTGGTATGCCTCACACATACCAGTGATCTAGCTGGCTTAAGAGTGCTGGAAAATGTTAAAATTTGGTACTCTTGGTTGTTTTTTTAGTTCCTAAATCTACAAAACTAGAATTTTATTGTCTAGGGATCGCTGCTACAATGTATCCACTGCTGCCAGCAGCTAAAACTAAACAGAAAGAGTTTTAATGGTATGTTTTCTTACAACCGACATTAAAATATAGCTGATTACATGAAAAGAGGGGAAAAAATGACTCATTTCTTTCCATAAAGCAACCTTTAGTAGTCTCACCCATGTATTGCTTTCTTCCTCTGAATAACACTAATTTATTTCCCTGTTCTGCAGAAAAAGTACCAGTATTTACTGAGGACAGAAACACAGCACATGCAGGTACTTGTCAGCTTAGAAATGCTAATATTAGAACGTGATACAACGTCTGCTGTGTACTGTGCATTCTGAAAACAACCATGTATTCCATGTAATGTGATCGCATGAAAATTTTTATATTATACATAATATTCTGTATGTTCGATTACATTTTGTTTATTGTCCTTTGAGACACCCAACACCTGCAGGAAGCATCCTAATCAGATGCCTGAACCACTTCGACTGGCTCCTTTCAATGTGGAGGAGCAGCAGCTCTACTCCAAATCCATTTTGAATAACCAAGCTCTTCACCATTACTTTAAGGGAGAGCTCAGCCACCCTTCTCATTGCTTATATCTGCAGCCTCATTCTTTTGGGTATTACTACAGTCTTCATAAACACATAAAAGGCTAAAGAAAATTTATACATGCTTGTGACCTCTTTTAAACACCTTTTCTGCGAGAAACATGGTAAATGGGCTACATACTACATGCGTCATTCACCCATGCAAACATATTCATAAAAGCACTTTTTTTCTACTCATAAATCCTTTCTAGCTAAATTTCACACACATTACTCCGATAAATGCATTGGAGAGCAACCTGAGGTTCAGCATCTTGTCTAAGCATATTTGGTATGCAGACTGGAGCAGCCAAGGATCCAGCCACCAACCATATAAAGATAAAACACGAAGATTCTTTGGAGAACTCTATTTTTTTAACTGCTAAATTTTCTAGAAATTAAAATGCAACTGTCCTCTGCAGTAGAACTTATGCATCATATGCGTCAGCTGTAATAGTCTATCTATGGGTGAGTTTAGTGAAATCATACATTATGTGATATATGTATATATATATATCTATATCTATCTCATGGAGTAATCGAATCATTTAAAATATCTTTCACACGCACCTGTTGATTTTGTTTTCTGGTTTCTCTAGTTCCATCTTTGATTCCAAGCATACTGTCAACCACAGAAAGTAATGAAAGGATAAAAATAGCACTACCTGAATCCTCTGGTAAGAAAGGAAAGAAAATATTCTTGATACTCTGAGGTATGTTTTGGGAAGCTATGAAAAACCACTGTGTCACAAGCAAAGTTCTTTTGTTCACAGTATCTTTCTCTGGCAACACCCTCGACATTTCCTACATCCTTTATGCGACTATCCCTGCGCTACTGTTGCTGTTGTTTGCAGCTGTTGGTTTCTTTTGCTACAAACAGCATGCTAAGAGGTAAAACAGACAGCTATAACAATTTTTTTTAATACATTTGATTATATGAGTATGTCCTGTTGATTTTAACTTTGGCCCTCTTTCATATTTAGGAGGAAGACAGAAACAGAAAGCTATCCCAGCAGATCAAAACAGTGGGTGCTAGCAACAGCTTCATCTTGCCCTGTGCAAGGACCTTATGCCTACAGTGACATTACCAAACTGCCTCACACTGCTCTGGACAGCAGGATAGCAGCAGAAATCATGACAAAGTACTCCGGTTCTCCGTCCCATGACTCCCTGTGCAACGATTATGAGAATGTGTCGTGTGTGGACAATGAGAGCGGCTTTGTCACCAATGACATTTACGAGCCCTGCAGAGCTCAAAGCCGGCGCTGCCGCAGTCAGACTGGATGGGTGGAAAATGAGATCTATGGATAACACCGGTGTCTGCAAATGTCCGTCAACCACAGACAGACTACAGTTACACTGTGCGGTGCAGGATTTCTAAACAGCTTGGCCATATCTGTACAGGTTTCACTCAATTTTCTAGTCCTGCATGTAGAATGTACTGTCTGCAAATCAGTGTATTCCATAAAACAGGGGTTCTTAATGTTTTGTCCATGACTTGGTATTCACGTACACATGACTTTATATTTCTGATGTTTTAATAAAAATGTGTTACAGTCAGACCAATGGCACTGTTAACTCCGTGAATCACTGTGATAGCATGCTGATAGATGTAGACACATTGTTTTCCATATTCACCATCGTAGTATGGATGCCCAAAATTGCAGACTAGTTCCACACACTATATAAAGCTGAAGCCGATCAAATCTGATTGAAAAAGAAAAGGATGAGAAGTTGAAGGATTGCCAAAGTGATTCTGATGAGGGCACAAATGTGTGTATACAATTTCATAATAATCCATCCAACAGCTGTTGAGACCCTTACTGTAATCCACTAATCTTATAGTGGCACTTACTACATGACAGGCTATGCACTGAAATGCAAAGGCTGGAAACTGCAAAAATATAAAACCAAATCATGCCATAAAGGTTCTAATATTTCATAAGGTTAATGAAAAGTGGGTGAAGATATTACAGAAAAGTGGAATATCAAAAGCATTAGTCTATTTATCGCCTGGGGAGAATGCACAAATTTCCAAGGCAAATTTTGATCCTGTATTAAAGTAATTTAGGCTAAAGGGGCAGGCCATCTGATAGACTGCTGATAATGCTGTCCTTAAAAATTGTGTTATATTTTAAGTTAACTGAATAAATGGTAAGACCAATTCATCAAGCAGCTAAAGATGCAGGTCATGTGTGCACAGGTCTCTAAGCTAAGCTAACAGAATGGGCTTTGAGGGGTTTTTTTTTTTCAACTCAAAGAAAAACACATATTTGTGCCCACTTATTTCCTTTGTTCAGTTTAAACCTTCGGCTCTAATAAATTATGCAACATTACAGCAGCACTAAAGTTTTTAGAAGTTTTAGGAGGCATTAATGAAACCAAAGAAGCATTAATAGTTCAGGTCATCTTGGTGGTGCAGCAGCACTGCTGAATCTGACATAACAGATTATGCAATTAGCCTAATCCTGCAATATTGCACACCCACAGAGTTACTCATTTTGTAAACAATCGCACATTAAACTACTCAGCTTCTCTTTTTACGATAATGTCAAAGGATATGATGAGTCAGAAGACAGAGACGGTTTGCTTGTTGGCTTGCTGCTGTGATGGAGACTCCAACCCAGGGACTTTTTTGACCTTTTCTCTAAACTTGAACTTTGGTGTCATCCCTGTGTAAGGCTTCCTGTTTGGTCTCTGATGTCAGAGCCCAGCAGAGAACATGAGGAAACACCGATGGCTGAACTGCTGTGGCCAAAATAAACCTCAAAGTTGTGCGGTTTCCTGACTCCACCTGATTGTGCACGAGGTTCAACTTTCCCACTGATCTGACAGAAACTTGAGGCCAGTTTAAAATATATCACACGTTAATCAGTGCATGTGCATTTCCATGTTCATTTTTAAAGATCACTCTTTACGTTACATATACAAATGTCTGTGTTTTTTTCTAAATGTGCACTGAGTGGGTGTTGGATCGGTGTCTTGGAAAGATGTAGCAAGCCCAGTAAGGAGAGGCTGAGTGTGTTCTTGGAGAATGTTAGACAGGAAATGCCAAAAGCACATCTGGAACTCTTACATTCAGGAAGTCAATGCTTGACAGCGGAGGCCTTCAGAGCGCTGCTCTGCCTGCCTGCTTAGCAATCCACTGTTCTCCGTTTGACTGTCACTACACAACATGAAGAAAAGCAGTGCCAGTTGCAGAGCTGTGCTGTAATTCCGACATGAAGATTGCTTCTTTTTCTGATGTGTAGTTAAGATATTTTGGCTGCATTCTTTGTTTAATAATAATATAGATATACTGGTGGGATCTGCTTTAAAGCTGCTTGAAAGCATGGAGCGTAATCAGTCAAGCACTGAGGAAAAGGAAAATATGGAGCCTCGCTTCAGTTTTCTACTTTTGCCAACAGATGGTGCTGTCATGTAGCTGACAAAAGTTTCTTTGTGGCTGATAAAATGTCTGATTTTATATGGAGCTCTGCATATTCCATTATGTAATGTTATAGATTAGAAATAATGCACGTTGCATAGCTGGATTAATCAGCTATCTATATATATATAGATAGATAGATAGATAGATAGATAGATAGATGGTTTTATTGCTTCTTAAATTTTTTATTTTTTTTTACTTTTTTTTGCAGACCCCACTCTGGAGGCTTTCAGGCCGGTTCAGACCGCTTTTAGCCCCTGTCTCCCCCTGCATTTTTCACTCGCAGCTGACAAAAGCTTATTAAACACCTGCAGGGCAAAAACTTCAAAGTTACCTATGCGTGCAATCAAGAAGGGCAGGCGAGCAAACAGATTTCAGAATAGCAATTTTACCGGTTGACGTAAGAGGTGGGTCTGGTTGTCCTGGCAACCAATTGGCACTGAAGTGTGGAGCGGCTCGGTGGCCCCGCCCCCTGTACAAATACCCCTATGGCTTTGACGTCAATACACGTCAACCGGAGAACATGATGCCTCTTTGCAAGTCAACTCGTGTGCTCTGTCGCTGATAGAGGCGCCTCAAGCTGAAATATTATAGCTCTATTGTACTGACGAACGTGGTGTGACAGCCCGCAGGCTCAGCAAATGGCCAGCTTCGTATCGCCACACTAGCGGACAGGGTCGCCACAGTGGCGTTCAGGCGGCCGAGGGCGACACAGAAATCAACTTTGTGTATTTTAATGGACACGCTTCGAGCGGCGGCGGCGGCAGCAGCGGCGGTGGCGGGCGGTTTGTTTTCCTTTCGTCTTTATCTCGAGCTGCTCAAGTAAGCCCCAGTCTGCCCCTCGTGTGTCCCTGCACGTCTGGCTGCCTCCTACTCTTCCACTCAACAGTCCCGTTTTAGAACAGCATGGTCATGGCTGACAGTGTCCAAAAACCGCTGATCCGGGGTCCGGTCCGAGTGGGCTTCTACGACATCGAGCGCACTTTAGGAAAGGGCAATTTCGCTGTGGTGAAGTTGGCCCGACACCGCATAACCAAGACGGAGGTGAGTGTGTGAGCAAACTAGTTAGCCCGAAAGCTAACTTGTGCTACTGTTTTAGCGGAGTTATATAACTTTTATGCACAAGTTGACACCCCTAGATAGCGAAATGCTCTCCAGCACCGTGCACTAAATAGCATCTTTGGATCACATAACTACCGGCCACTTGGACTGCTCCGGTTCGAGCAACAGCTGGTGTGCCTGAAAGCTTGCAGGTACATGAGCAGTGAATGACTGCACGTTCACCCCTCTCAGCTGACATCACTGCCAGTAAAAAAAATAAATTAAAAAAAAAGGTCTGACCACTAGCGCTGCTGGGAAACACAAACTGCAAACATGCACGTTTGATTATTATTCTTATTTATTTGATTTTCTGCACATGTATCCGTTGGGTTAATGACCCAGACGGTAGCCACAGTACCTACTCAAGAGTGGTTGGTGCCGTATCTGGGGCATGCAGCATGGGTCGGTGGTCCCCTTATGTAATTCAAGTAATGATGTGATTTTTTTTTTTTTAGTTGTTTCTTATCCCAGCACTGCTCAGAGCTTTGTGATGAGCAGGGTATGTCATGCCAAATATGCTGTAATTGGAAAGCAAAGTATTTTGCATGCAGACACTGCTTTTTAGGGGGGTGGGGGGGTCGAGGGTCTTAACTAAGCTTGGAGTGATATTACAAACATTGCACACTCTTAGGTAATGCAGAATGAGAGCAGAGGGAACAGGGCTCGGGGTTTGTGTGAGTGTACTTCTGGTTTTATGTCAGCTTTGTCAGAAGGGCCCTTTCTCAACCAGTACCACGGAGTGCCATGACTTTCTGCTGTAATGACAGAGACACAAGGAATTTGCTGTAAAGAGTGTTCAGTGAGAAAAAGATAAGGGGCAAAGAAAAAAAAAAAAAAGCTGTATTGTGTGAGACAGTGATAAGACTGGAGAGTTGCTGCACACTTTGATCTCTGGAGCCTCCAACTGATTACACCATACAGAAAAAAAAAAAAAACAGATTTACATCATCCAGGCGAGACCCTTGGTAGGTTTAATGAATAACAAGGCAACAAAATGGCTCTGTAGACTCTTATCTTGTTACTCTGGTTATTAAAGCACGCAAAGTGGCACAGCATTAGTCTAGCCAGGTAATCTGCACCGTGTAACATTAACAGCTCTGTGAATGCAGGTTTTAAGTTCAGGCAAACGTTACACCAGGTGATTTCAGTAAGCGACTACACCTCTCCCTCAGCTGGAGTGGTATTAAAGATGAATGAAAACATGGGTTGTTTTTTAGGCCGGGTTTGGTAGAGGTCACTCAGTGATGGTCAGTATGAAGGACAAATGCAGCTGCCTAGCTCTGGCAGTGGGCCTGGCACTGTTGGTTTTAAAAATTTTTATTTTTATTTTACAGCAGCCAAGGTCGGCCCGAGTGGCAGGCTATTAACTTATGTGATGCCATCTGCCTTGAGAATTTGCCCGGGCACAAGCGATATTAGCATAGTGTAAAGAAAACCAGTGTACTGACACATGAAACGGCAGATGTTGTGTTACGATGTGAATGTGTGGGCATATTCCCGGACAGGTTTATCTCTGTGTAAATAACATACTCTTTCTGTGCGTGGCCCCTGCATGTGATACTGACCCATTCATCCCAGTAAGTACATATTGCAGCTTGTGGCTTTACATACTGTTGAGCCATTCCCTTCTGGTCTTGTGTGTCAAGTTGTACATCTATCCATATCTGATTATAGCGTCATCATGTCTTTCTGCTTTCATTGTATGAGCTAAATTCACCTCTAACTCATTGTCCTCCAGTGACCTTGTGCCAGCACAGTTCACGAGAAGTCTTGTGTGCTGTGTGTGGGTTTAGTTTTGTTGACAATGTAATCAGGTAGCACAGATCTTTTCATGTTAGGTGCTCTGTTGTCCCTCTGTAGCAGACCAAAGATTTTGAATCTCATGCCCGAAGGGTCTGCACAGGTAGCTGGAGTGCCATTAAAAGATTTAGATTTAATCCTGAATTGAACGCCTGCCTGTACGTAGCTAGGGAGATGATAATGGAGAGTGTTAAACCTATCAAAATACCCATTGCTGCTCATCTGTAAGTCCAAACTGTTAATATGTTAAAGGCAGGTCAGTAAGTTATAGATCTGTCGTTAAAATTAAAAGCAAGAATGCATTACATTTCCTTGACTTACTTGAATAATACCACTTCACTGACACAGTGGGCTTGAACCCAAAAACAAAATATGCAGTGCGCCGTGATAGTCGATCACTGCAACTTTCCTGATGAAAAATTTAGTAATGTGAAAAGAATCTGCTGTTTATATGATCGTCACGCTGCAGACAAAATGCCTGTGATAAGTGCCCGGATGAAAATCCAGTGTCAGACAGTATTATTTTGGAATCAGATAAATCCTCAAACCACATGGCTCTGTAACCCGACTTGCTTTTCTAAGATAGTACCCTATAGTCTGTGCTGCCACATTCTTGTTTTGTCTAAGCAGCTCCAGAAGTCAAATTTATTCAGTTTTATATCATGGAAGAATTGGAAAAATGTTAAATATTCACGTTTCTGAAGCAGTAACTAGATGCTTTTTAGAGATAATTGCTTAAAAGGAACTTGAATAAATAGCCACTATTTTGGTAGCTGATTAGGGCTACTAAAAATCTTTAAAAAAATAAATAAATAAATAAATTCAAAAGCAAAAGTTATATTCCTGTATTTCTTGTTTTGATTTTTATTTGAATTTCCCAGAAAGTCAAAATTCAGACTTTTTCCCCCACTCAGAATTAAGAATTTCTTTTTTGCCCTCATAATTCTGTGTGTGGGTGGGTAAATTAAAAAAAATAAAATAAATCAAAGTCTAATAAATTCTTTGAAAATATAAATTCTGACTCAGAATTCTGAATAAAACATTTAAATCTAAAAACTTGTTGTTTCAGCTCAGTGCTTTAAAATCCTGCCCTCAGGTGAGTTTTCTAGCTCAGTCTAACTGTGGTGTGATTGCCGGGGTCCCCTTTTGTTTACTCGTTCAGCTTCGCTCACAGATGCTTGGAGCACTTCTGATGAAATGATGTTTATGAGACAATCTAAAGATGAGATGTTAATGTTGCTCTGCTACTTCCCGGCCAATGTTAATCAAAGCCAAGCGTGTTGGAAGTTTTGCGTGTGTGATTTACACTTGTTCGTGTCATTGTGGCCGTGTGTATATCCAGTAAAGCAGATGGTTGCATCAGTGGGATCTCCGATGTAATATTTCATTATTTGAAGGCTGTTTACGGAGGTTTCGGTACAAGCTGTATTTATCTCACGAACAGTTTTCTTATTTCCACAAAAAAAAGGCACAAAGAAACCCCGAAGAGGAGCAGACTGTCCGCCTTTGTTGCTTGGAGAACATTAAATTCCTGTCTGCACTAGTGTTTGCGTAAATCTGGGGAGCTCCTTGTCATTGTCCATCAAACTCTGATGAGCTTTAACAATGACTCCGTTGTGTGTTATTAAAAAACTGATTGTTTACAGTTGTGTTGTTGATGCTTGATTCTGCAGGTGGCCATTAAGATCATCGACAAGACCCAGCTGGATGCCGTCAACCTGGAGAAGATCTACAGAGAAGTTCAGATCATGAAAATGCTGGACCACCCCCACATTATTAAGCTCTACCAGGTGAGTCTTTGGCTTCATTGTGTGTAGCGCAGCATCTTTTGAGTGCCAGATGGGGACTAAACGATTAATCTTTTTCGATGTGCTGATTTCATCTTTCTACTTTGATTTGGACTACAGCATGGCACGATTTTTTTTTTCTAGTCTCTGGTGCATTTTATGTCTCTCCCAAAAGGAAATATTTGTTAATTGTTATTCCCCTGTGTTGCAATGCTGTGAAGATAAGTAGTCTAGTGTCATTTTTTTTTTTTAACTTGGCGTTTGTCTCCCACTTGACAAGCCTTGATCAAGAGTTTTTCCAGAGATTTATTTCTGTCTTGAGTGCTTAGATCTGACTTTTTCTTTAACCCATCCAATCCCAGTCTCTTGCGATTTGTCACAGACACTGTAGAGGTGATGTTGGAAGAATGCCCAGAGTACTGCATATATTTAAACAGGAATTTAACAATTTACGAAAAAGTTTGTCAGAACTTATTAAAAGCGTCATCACACAGGCCCAAATTAACACGCGCTGCTAGAGTGTTTTCTAATGTAAACTTCTGTAATGGGTGCTCTGGCTTAGTCTTTATCATCAATCAGCCCTAACTGTGCAAACAGTCTCACAAAAAAGACAGAAAAAGAACATCATGGGTCAATATTTGTGGTTGGGGAAACAATGTTTTCGGGTGAGTAAGGATAACATGCTTCAGAGTGTGGAGTAATTTGTTGAAAATGTACATTGATGAGGACATTATGAGTCATTTTTCTTTCACCCAGAAAAGTTTTCCGGAGCCTGTTGATATTACTTTCGTCTTTTGAATGAATACGTGCACTTTTCCACGTCTCCAGTCAAAGTTTATCTTTGTGAAGGCAGGGGCGAGATTGTAATGTGTAACATGCAGTGACTGTGTGGACCCAAAGTAACAGCTGTTGAAGGGCCCAAGAATTTGCAAGGAGACATTTATGTGGAGGAGAACTTGCTGTTGTTGTAGTAGTAGTAGTAGTAGTAGCAGTAGTAATAGTAGTGTGAAAACGCAGGAGCAGTCCAGGTCATTTTCTAATGCATAAGCACACAACTGTGGCCTAGCAGAACCTGCCATTGCAGTTAAAGATATGAGTGCATAGTTAATGACTGACTGGCTCTCTGCACTTATTTCATCTCTGTATGTGTTGCACACTGTATGAAGATACCAGCGGCAGAAATTTAACAAATTATTTTTGGATTCATCATATGTGACGTGTGTTTTAAAATGAGTTGTAACTGACTGCTCGACTCCAGCACGAGTCACCGCGTCAGTTTGTATTTGCTAAAACAAACTGAAACCACAAATGTTCCGTCAGACCTTAATTCACCATCTGGCAACAACTTTATTTTTCAGCATGCACTGTCAGTGCAGTAAAAGCATACCTGGATTTAAAAAACACAAAACACACACACACTTTGTAGCGCTATCATTCATAGATTGACCTCCCCATAGAATTGTGCGGCACATGAATGTCCTTCAAGAAGCCTGGAGAACTATTCCCAAAGACTACTTAAAGAAATTACAAGAAGGTTTGCCTAAGAGTTCAGGCTGTGTTGAAGAATAAAAAGGATTTTACTTCCAGCTTCAAGCTTGCCTTGTGTACTGTTTTTATTTACGTTTGCACATATTCTTAAATTTTGTGGCACCATCAGCAAACAATGCCAGTTTGGTGTTTTCTTTTGTTTTTTAATTTGCAGTAAAATGTCTCTTTGCCTTGAGCTGAGATTGTTTTCAGATGAAGTACGTTTCAGTGGTTTCTTCACCAAGTTTATTTTTGGATGATATCATGAGCACAAACCATTAAATAGACAAGAATGCTGAAGAACATGAACTTTTTTCTTCCCCTTCTGCAGACAGAGGAGCCAGTATGTTATACTTCAGTGTTATACTGGTTTACATCTGAATGCACGAGACACAATCCAGAGTTTGATAATTGGACATTTAAGAGCTTTATTTCTCATTTCTCCTATGGAAGGTCAAAAAGTATGTTGTTGAACAAGTGTATTTCACTTTGTACACACTTTTTTTTTCCTTCTTTTTGATTACATGCTGCTAATTGGGGTGAATGTGATTTGATTTTATTTTAAATGTGGTAATATTAATGTTTTTAATTCATTAGTACTATTAAACCAGAGCACATTATTAGCAGTATGAGCATATACTGAAAATATTTCAGGGAAATAAATCCTGCATCTAAATAATTTCCCATGTGCCACCTGGGCACTTTTACAGCATTCAGATAAATTCAGTCAACTCACAAAATAGTGTTTTCTAAAGTGAACGACCGTGATTGTTGGACTCTCTTGGCGTTTTAGACAGCCGAAGGTAAACTCATTTCACATAGTTACCAAGTTTAGAGGGGACAGGGCCTTCTCTATTGTGGCTCCAAAATTATGGAATAATTTGCCCATGCATGTTAGAGAGGCCCCTTCACTGTCCACTTTTAAATCACGTCTTAAAACCCACTTTTATTCCTTGGCTTTTAACCTCAGTGAGACTTAGTTTCTTTTTTTTAATGCAGTAGTTATTTAATTAATGATTTCACTCTTCTTTTATTTGTTTTTTATTTATATCTCATGTAATTTTATTTTACAGTTCCAATGTACAGCACTTTGTGTCAGCTGTGGTTGTTTTAAAGTGCTTTATAAATAAAGTTGATGATGATGATGATGATGGCCGCTGCTTTTCACAAAATAACCCTAACCACTGATAACTCAACAGTTTTGGTGATTCAGTTGTATTACATAAGCCTTTGGGTCCTGTTACATTTACTGTGTAGGAAAAGTAAATGAGCGTTCATTATCATTACACAACCATCTGGCACTGTTCCAGCTTTCTGTTGAGTTATTTTGGTGCGTATCATTATTTCCAGCAGCCTAACCATCCAATCAGCGCCGGTCAATTAGTGATTTCCTTTCCAATCTCATAAACTAGGATTGGCTCTGTGGCCCAGAGGAAAGCTGCTGCCAATGAAGGCGCACAAAGATACAGGACAGCGGATCCGGACTCTTGTTTTTCATGTGTCGTGTAGCCTTTTCTTGTATTGGCCCCTGATCTGACTTCCAAACTTTTTTTGTCCATCTTTTAATCCTCTGGCTGTTTTTAGGGCTTCAGCTCTCTGCTTTCGCTCTTATTCCAGTCGATGTTATTTATTGAAAGAGGTTTTGTTATTGAGAGTAATGCCAGTACAATGTGTGTGCTTCATTTGAATATGAGTCATACTAAAGAAAAATGCTTGAATCCATTAAGGATAGTATTGGATTGACCCTGACCCCATGTCAGTACACCGAACACTGCAATCAATGGTTGGTGTGAAAACCCATTCAGTTCATTACATTTAAAGCTATAAATCACTATTTCACAGTGCTTTTATTAAAACAATATACTGTAATGTGATTAATACTAGAGTGGTAGCAGCTGCAATTATTATGTTATTTATTTATTGGGGAGGGTTCCTATCTAACTGCAGTTAGAGGTAACTATAACTGACAGCTTATGCAAGCCAAACATATTTAGTTTTTTGGTTTTGTCAACTAAACTTTTTATTTTCATACTAAAATAATTTTTTAAACTTCAGTTTCCCCCAAAACTACGATAAGTTTTTACTGAAACTGCTGGAAATAAAGTGCTCTTCCACTGGAAGGATGTACAGATGATTAGTTTAAAATGACTTTCTGCACACCCACCTTTACCTGACACATTTTACCTTACCAAACAAAAGCATGTGCAACACAGTTATATGACCAAAAAAACTTAATTTTCCAGTGTGTTGATTACTTCACCAGATAACAGGATATCAGACTTTTTTTCACTCAGTGCTATTATTTTCCTAATAACTGCTTTATTCCTTTGCTTATAACAAGCCTCCTGTCTTGTCACAGAGGTTTAGCTACTTACTGGCTTTGTTAGCTTCTTTAAGCTAGCAATCTTCTGAAGGTGACTGAAGTGTCTAATTAGATTGATTGTTAGGTTTTCCACATGTTGGTGAACTTGTCTTCACAAGCACGCATGAAAAGGTCCAGCTCATCATCAAGCATAAGTGAAGCTGACCAGCCGATCACAGAGTCCCGAGTCTAGGATGTTGAAAATCAGCAGATTCATGTCATTGTCAGGTCAATAAGTCCCTTAGTTAACAGAGGAAATTAGAGGTGCTCTTTATCACAGTCTGATACTTAAAGTAGACGGTATCTAAAATAATGTTTAATAGATCTTCAAGCGTGAAGTTATCTCAAAGGACAGCCAAAGCAGCCCACAAGCACTAACACACAGTGCATTTCCATTTATTGGTTTTTAAAATTCAAACTATGACATTTTTCAGAATTTACTGCATGTCATCAAACTTTTCAAGCAGGACTGGCTATATCAAACCCCTGTAATTTTGTTTGTCATGAATTATTCATTGTCTTGTTTACTTTGATCAGAAAGTCCTGATGATGAAAATTGCCTTGCTTTTTATTATTTCCACCACTTAGACTGTGATTGTTGTGCTTGTGATAGTTTTGTTTGTTTGTTTGTTTTTGTCACAGGTGTCAAAAATCATTCCCTGCAGTTGCACAAGAGCATCACTCTTGTTCACTAATGTGCATTACCTCTAAAATTAAAGTAGAAGAATAAACTGTAGATTTTTATCACATGGCAATGTTGGCACTTCTTGCAGATGTTGCCCAAAACATCTGCTGCATCTGTCTGCCCTTAGCTCTGCTGCCTTCCCGGATGTATGAACTTTAGAAAATGACCAACAATATAGGAAGGTAGCAATCCCATGTTTGTGTTATTCATGCACAGGAGAAGCTGTGAGATCAGCCACGGAATAAAAACTGCTCTCTCCCACAGTGGGCATTTTATCTTGTCAAACACGGGTGATTTAATATCATTAATAATGACTACATCTACTCAGGTGGGGCCAGTGCCAGGGCCCCACTACTCTCCATGCTGGTTTACTGGCACGCCGACATGAAACAGAGCCATCGTTAATACTATTAGTTACACCTGTGCTTTTCCTGCTGCGCCAGGTCAAAATGTCTGTTGTGAAAAGGTTTATTTTCCATTAGATGCTGTATTGGCTCTCAACAGAGTACCAATACCCAGATTTAATTCATCAATCGGTTGTAAACAGAGGACAGAGAATGTGTTTGTTACAAAACGAAGACCAACCAAAAAAAGAGGAAGAAAAAGACTTTAATTTCCTAAATCCATGAATCGGTCAGTGTAACAGATGGAAAATTGATCATAAACAATGAGCGTGGGATTTCTAGTGTGAATGTCTGGCTCGCTGTGTCTGATTCATCCTCTTCTCTGCATCTGACTCTCCCCTCCGCATTTCATTCTATTCATCTCCTGAGTGTTTCTGCTTCTAAATCGGTTCTCCTCCTCCTACACAACACGGCACCGGGTGAGGATGGAAAGGCTTTAAGTACCATTCAGATATACTCAACAACACCAACCGTCCACCTCCATTCTTTTACATGGTTGCCATATTTAGACCCGTGCCATTCATGCATTTAGTTTTTCTCACGATTTTACGAACGCCAGACACTGCAGTTTAAACACACATTGAGCCCTGTAGTCAATTGTGTGATATTTCTGGCTATTTTTATCTTTTGGGGTTTTTTTTTTTTTTTTTTTAACTACTACTACTTTTTCTTCTTCTTCTTTCTTTTTATTTTTTTTTAAATTTATTTTTACTTAATCTAATTCTTTTTGTGTGTCTCTTTTCCCCCACCCCCTCGGCCCTGTTCCTTCATCCTCTCCCTCTCTCAGGTGATGGAGACGAAGAACATGCTTTATTTAGTCACGGAGTATGCCAAGAGTGGGGAGATCTTTGGTGAGTGATCTTTTCAAGTATACGATCAGTCTGCCCATTGCTATTTGCGTTCTTCCCATATCAACTGAAAAAAAATGTACTCTATTGCGTCAGTAAGGTTTTTGACAAACAAGGAAGTATCAAAGTCTTGTTGAGCTTGAGTTGCTATTACGGTTATCCCAGCCTCAATCTCAAAGGTCATATGATTGATGCAAATCTGACACGAGTATCCTGTGACCCTTGTCATGTGCTGCTGGTAATTGTTGCAGTAAATGTGCTGACATTTCTTTCCTGCTGTATAAAATGACGTCACCCCAGGCCTGTAAAAGCTGCCAGAGGGCAGCCTCAAAGGGGAATAAGTTCGATTTATTACTATCTGTACTGCAGAATCGCCCACACTGGACTGGTTTACTGCACAAATGTTGAGATAATGCATGTCAAGGAGATAAGATTCCTTTCTTTGTCCTGGCAAGCAACATGTCATTCCTCCTCTTTCATTAAGATGGTACTTAGATTAATTTTCAATGCTCCCTTTGTTCAACTCCCGTGGGATGTTTAAGAGCATTTGTCATATACTTGTACAGGTACAAGAATGGTTTCAATTTATTTTCTTTTTTCCTTTATTTTATTTTTTTGCACCATACAAATAGTAATATACCAGAAACCAAGGAGGTTTTATAGGCGAATCTTCCTTTCAGAATCTGTAAATCAGAGTGAGTCCTTGCAGCTAGTTTTGTGCAACCAAGTTTCCAAAATCCAAAGAGAATTATTTTACTATCACTGAGAGAAAAAAAAAAGTTGCAACGGTTCACATTGAAATCCTTTTTGTTTTCTGTTGATCAGCAGATTTATTTGCCTAACTGCTGCAACTGCATTAAAGTTTCCTCTTACAAAACAGATCGGTGCACAATTTTGGAAGCTAAAGCTGTAACCAGACTTAATACGCTGTTCTTGATCTTTCAGACGAGCAACAGTCATAAATTTAGCTTTCACTTAAAATGTGGCTGTGCCTGACTGGATGATTGTGGTTTGCAGCTTTGTTTAAAACTGCATAGTGACTAAAATAAAGTTAATTTTAGACCAAATAACAGAAGAACTCATCAAAGTTATTTCAGAATGACTCATCATTGTGCTTCTTCCACCTAGCTTGAAATTCTTTGGAATTGCTAATCCTGAAATAGCTGTTGGCCAAAAGACCAAAAACCAAACGTACAGAGATTTCTTCATTTACTCGTCAGATGAATGGTGAACAATTCGGATTTCTAAGTCTGAAAGAAAACCAGAAGGCTCAAATGTGAAGGCTAGATAGATTAGGAATGTGCCAATCAAAAAGTTTGTTTCCTGCTGTCATGGTCTCTGATATCTGCCCACACTGACCTGATCGTGGTCTTATATTAATAGGCTGAGGAAGAATCTTTCTTTCATGACAAGCTGTTTTGTCATTTCTTCAAGTAGTCTTCATAAATAGTTTTCCAGGCTTCTTGAAAGATATTCAAAGCTCTTCTTCGATGTTGGCTGCCTTTTGTTCCATTGTCTGTCAAGATGATCCCCCACTGCTCCAATAATGTTGAGGTCTGGGCTCTGGGGAGGCCAATCCATGACTGTTGGTGTTCCATTATGTGTTTTTCTGTCCAGGTATGCTTTTACTGCATTGACGCTGGGTTGGGGATCATTTTCATGTTGAAAAATGAAGCTGTTGCCCACTTTCCACATGGGATTGCATGGTGGATCAAAACCTATTGGTACCTTTCTCCATTCATAAGTCAATCTGTTTTAACAAGATTTGACTGGCTGAAATGGAGCCCTAAACCATGACAGAGCCTCCACCTTGTTTTACAGATTGCTGTAGACACTGTTGTACCTTTCTCATCACCTCCTGTGTCAGTTTTAACCAAAGTTTTCACATTTGGATTCATCACTCAATAACACCTGTTGCCACTATTTTAAAAAAAAAAAAAAAAAAAAGATCAGTCCTATTCTGGAGTAATTTGACACTCTTCCAGTGAAACCACTTCTCATGAGATTTTTGTAAACAGTAGATGGATCTGGCACTTGATCCATATACATCTCTCATGTCCTGTGTCAGGTCTTTGTTGGATATGTTTTTTTTCTCAAGGACATGACATGGCAAATGCCGGTCATCTGCTATAGATGGTTCATTAAGTTATCAGTTTATTTTAGGTTTGCCACTTCTTTAGTCCTCTACTTGTCCAGTTTCCACAAATGTTTTTAAGGTCACACTGCACACCATGCTGAGATATGCTAAGTGTTCAGCTAACAGCTCTTTGGAAATCATCTTGTTGGTACAAAATTACTATATTATGTCTGACAAAATATGTTATCGTTGACATTTTTCATACATTTAACTAATGAAATTGGAATAAATCCAGTTTTTAGTTTTTTTTGCAACAGGCTGTGCCTAAATATGCAAAATATAAGGAAATGTATTTTGCAAATAAAGAAAGCTAAATGTTTTGCTGTTAGCTTCCTTCATGCTGTCTTAGCTCTCCAACCAGCAACCAGTGCACTGCTGCTTATATGCGGCGCACTGAAAACAAACAACTACAGAGACCAACTAGTATGTAGGTTTATATTTGGCATTTAATGTCTGAATCTAGAAGATACAAAAAATGTTTTTTTTAACGTGAGTTTATTAAATTATTCTGTTTTTGTCAGAATCACAAACAAAATACACTGGTGCTGGAAAGGACAGACAAGTCAGAACATATCGAAAATAGTACAGGAAGATAAGAAGTTATCTCAGTCGGCCATAGCACCACATGCGCTATATCGCTGCACAACACACACACTCAGTTTGTACACTTTGTACAGACTACAATCTTCAATCCAGGTTGCTGGACACAAGCCCATAGGCATTTCAGTTTGTTGCATTAATTTATGGATTTTTAATATTTAGGTAAATATAACGAAAATAGTCTTTTTAAAGGATTCTGGAAAAATTCTAATTCAGAAAAAATAATGTAATACAAGTAATTATGAAGAAGTAGAATTATGAACACAAGTGTAGGCCTGTCTAATGTGGACAACCTGTAAGTGGCTCATGATCCAGATAGATTAATGGCCTCACCTGTTAGACAGTCTGAGAATGGTTGCACTTAGCCTGCTTCCAGACACGGGAATTGATAGGATTAGTCAAGTAGCAGTCAGTAGCCTATGATAAGCTTAATAGTCATGTCTTATGTGTGAGTGTATGTTGTTGTTTTATTTGTTGTTTTAGTGTCTTTGTAATTCAAAGAGCAGACCAGTGTTCCACTTGTGATGTTGACTCAGCAGCAACAACTACTGCCTCTGTGACCTAGAGAGAGCGGGGAAGCAGACCCAGAAAAACATGAATGAAACGAGTGTGGTTTAAAAACAAGAAGGAAGTACAGAAATGTACAGCAATAAGGATGGAGAGGCTCACATGGTGTTGCAACTAAAACTTGTATTTTGAGCAAACGGCAGTTTCTGCTAAGAGAGTTAAAGGGCGTAGCAACAGGAATTATCCGATTTCAAAAGGCTTTTTAAGCCAAAAGACTTTATTTTTTTTCTTTTAAGTAATGGGCATAGAAGCTTGCAGCAAATTTAAATTACATGGCTAAATATAAAAATTTTACATAAAATCATACAATGCTCATATGGACATATGCTATGTGTTCCCCTCTAGACACATAGACTACCGTATGGAAAATTCTAACTCGTCCCATACTGGAGCGACTGCTGTTGTTTCAAATAAGAACTTAATCTTATGTACAACTCATTTGAGCCAAAAGCTTTGAGCATTGAGAGCAGTCTGAATCCAGTTTCCCGTAGGTTTTTCCACTTATGGCTGTTAGATGCTTGCTGTTCAAGCCTCATGTTTTCAAACCGCATGACTGTCGATCAGAGGGAAGCCGGCCTCAAAGAAGGGTGGACTATAAAAGCATAATTGTTAATTTTAAGCTAAGTTAGGCAATTAATTTGTTCAGGGAGCCACAGGAGAAACTGGGACTGTTGTTGAAGATCGTACCGATAAACTGAACTCAGTTTATTTCAATATTAATTTTATCAGTTTATAAACTGCTGCTGGTAGGAGTACATGTTACAATTAGGTCTATAATGTGGCCTAATTGCCCACCCCTGTTTTAAGCACCCTTCTGTGTGCAGCTACTCAAAATAATAGCAGTACAAATAATAATTGCTTGCATTTCAATAATTTAGTTTCTTTTAAATATGAATCAGGAGCCAGGAAACTGTTGGGCTTGCTTAGCAGAAAGACTAAGAAATGACTAATGTGGTATAAAATCTTGCGGTTATAAATAAATTGTTTTAAAAGCGTTGGTATGGGTGGGTGCTTTTGGACACAGTCGACCTAGCCGGTTTTCTCTAGTTTCCTTCTATTAGTATTATTATTTTTATCGTCTAATTGTGTCCTGGCTGTAGAGAGTGGTGTCAGCTTAATCATCCAGCTATGAGCAAGAGTTTGCGCAATTCCCAAAATGTCAACCTATCCCTTTAAATAACCGATCATGATGATGGGTCAGCCTCATTTTCTGTAATCCATAGATGTTCTCATGGATCATCTCTGGGTATTATAAAACCATTGTGTCCTGATTCCTCAGACCCCTCTGCCCTGATTGCACAATGTAATGTAGTTGTGTAAGACATTTATATGTCATCATCAGCCGCAGCAATAGCAGCTTTGACTCAGCCAGGCAGACAACAACTGGTATCTGCAGCACTAGACTAGTATTACAGTATTCAATCTCGTGAAATTGAACAATCATTTCAGATTTCCAAATACACTTTGTGGAGGTGGATCAAGTCATGATGCACTCAGACAAATGGATAAGCTGCCAAGCCAGATCTCCAGTCTCTTCCTCCACAATCGCCCTCCAGAGAGTTGCCTCCGCTTTGCTGACATGATGAGTATCTCAGGTCTGTTCCTGGCCATAGGTTATAAAGAGCGGAATTTGTGAAGTTGTAGTGTAGTGCATGCCGTTACAGCCAGTCAGTGAAACGAAGGATGAGCCTGCAGTTCTGTCTTCAGACCAAATAGTAAATGGTGCTGTGGCAGAGCAGGAGGGGGTAGCATGTTTGTGTCTGGAGCCGCAAAGACAAAGAAGCGGATCTGGGTTTGGCACCAAGAGGCGGAGAGTGATGGGTTCATTCTTGCAAAAGGGTGGGTGGGCACAGCATAGGCATCGATGCCAGCTCGCTGATGTGCTTTGTGTCTGTCTGTCAGTCAGTCAGTCAGTCTGCTGCTCCACAGTCTGCCTCAACACCACAGGATGGATCAAACCTGGAAATTGGGTCAACCACAAATAAAGCAGAGTTGCAGAGAGCAGAAGCAGTAAGGGAGAGGAGGCAGAAGAGAATGGAGGCGAGAGCAGGGGACATCCATTTGAATTTGGAAGGTGGTGAGGAAATGTAGGGCATGCATATTTAAGAAAGCACTGCTGGAGAGAGGGGAGTATAATAGCTGGCAGTGAGTAAAATCACTCATGCAGATCTCTGTCTGGGTGTTGGGAAGGGAATGAGATACAGAGTGTGTTGACTTCAAAGGAGTACTCAAGCTATTTTTGAAAAACAGTTACTTAGACTGTCAATTTCAATTTTCCCGTGAGCCATCCTTCATATTGCTTGGTCACTTTTCAGCAGATCTGTCAGCCATCAGAAGCTTGGACTTCAGTGACATCAAAAGACAAACGGATGACTTAAAAAAAAAACTAGAAGTACTTGCAAGCTTTGAAGGCAAAAATATACCTTATATAAGTCTGTATATAGATCTTTCAGATACATGTGGTACTAAGCCTGAACTATAGATATTTCCTCAATAAAATTAGAAATAATAAAGAAAGAAGAAAAAGAAGAAATGCAGGGACATTTAATTCTACCGTTCTACAAAGACTTTTCAAGGTCATCTCACCAACTGCTCTTCGATCAACTAATTAGTGTCGGGGTGGCTTCTCAAAAGTTTTAAGTATGCATTACTTATTTGTACGCTCCAAA